>NC_135499.1:200135275-200320275 GCF_052857255.1 Amblyomma americanum | reverse complement strand
CTTATTCTTCTTCTTCTTCTTCTTCTTCTTCTTCTTCTTCTTCTTCTTCTTCTTCTTCTTCTTCTTCTTCTTCTTCTTCTTCTTCTTCTTCTTCTTCTTCTTCTTCTTCTTCTTCTTCTTCTTCTTCTTCTTCTTCTTCTTCTTCTTCTTCTTCTTCTTCTTCTTCTTCTTCTTCTTCTTCTTCTCAAGTAATATGGCACATACCCACGTGGGGGGGATTGGCCAAGGTATAGAGTAAAATGCCAATAAAGCATTTGCGCGGGGAAGGAAACGTCAGAAGACTGAATCAAGATAAAAAAAAAATTGGGAAAAATAAAATGAATTCAAGAGGTATGAGTCATCCGGAACAGAATCAATCTAGCCTTTTTTGGACATGCGAAAGAATTTTGTGTATAGCTAACAAGATAATCGATTAGTTGCACTTATGTAATCGTGAAGGTAGCCGCATACACTGCTTAACGGGAATCCCTTGGCACTCGCACCGAACGATAGAAGAACTGTAAGAGACAGAGGCAGTCCTAGTCTCGAAAGAGGAACCTCCAGATATTGCTTTCTCTGAACCGCGAACCGCCGGCAAGAGAGGAGAAAATGATCGATTGATTCAACTTGCCCACATGATACACAAAGGTTTGTCGCAGCGAACCCGCACCTGCATAAGTACAAGTTTAAGTGAGGGATTCTACATCGCAGGAGCGTCATGGACACTTCACAAAGCCTTGACTTACACCACCGGATATTCCATGGGTACTTTAGGTGTTGAAAGTCCACGGTATTGAGCAACGGATAAAGAAAGGCCTCAAACTTCCAAAAAATAGTCCTCATCTTCTTCCTCATACAGAGTCCGAAAATTTGTTTTGCATCGCGACTACTGCGACGACTGGCATTCTTCGGCGAAGTGATTTCGACTGCCGTATTTCTCACAAGTTTCCCCGTTTGCATGACATTTTCCAAATTTCTTCAAATTTTTTTTTCCTTGAAATTTTCTTCTTACTTTGAATATGGATCTTACCTAAACATTCGTGTTTTTAGTGTTACGTGTGATACTTTACTTCCTTGCTCCATTTAGAATTGTCAGAAGTTGTTGATAAAATGCATTTCGTGTGTGGCAATGTTATGCAATACCCTCTTCTAGAGGTGTAAACCAATGAATAAATTCAACATTTTGATTGCGTGCGCATGCAAAATTCTGATTGAAAATTTGATTGCGTGCGGAGCCATGCGCTAGAAAATTTCTCAAAATAAAGCAAGCTCACATCGCAGCTTACAGCCAAGTCGCTTTTCCTTGTTCAGCTTATGTGTGAAGTTCTGCCTGTGCGCACTCCATTTGCTGATAATCGATTCATCTCAAGTGTTTATAAGAGTAACAAACAGACAGTGTTTCAATATTTTAAGGTTTTTTTCGTCTCATGTTTCCCGGGTTCCAAATGACATTGATATTATTATTTTTATTTATTTCAAATACTGCAGACCATGCATGGTCCTAACAGGAGGGGCACATTCAAACATTTTTACAAAGCAAATGACAAGCATATGCAGATAATATTGGTAGAGATAAAGAAACAAAAACAACAATCAAGTGTGAACAAATAAACGCAGGCATATTAAAATAAACAAAAAAACGATGAATAAGAAACTCATGAAATAAGGAGGTGACGCTCCAATTCTGGTGCAAAATTACCAGACAAAGATATGAGAGGGTATGGCATTCCATTCGGACACAGCTTAGGGAAAGAAGCTATTTTTAAATGTGTTTGGGCGGGCAAAAATTTGGGTCAAAGATTGTTCCTGCGTGTGTCGAGTCCTCCTCGTACAATGAGTTTTGACGCATTTAGGCAACTTCATTTTCATTCTTCCTTGTAGGCATTGATTAAGCAAGGTGAGGCGACTAAACTTCCTTCGGGATTCTTAAGTGTATATGTTGCATTCCCTCATTAGCATAGATTGTGAACCATGCCTTCTATTTGCCAAAAATAAATCGCATGGATTTCCTTTGCACACGGTCAAGTTGTACTATATTTTTTGTATTACGTGGGTGCCATACAACCACCGCGCACTCGAGTTTAGCCCTTACGCTGTTGTTATGCGCAAGACGTTTAGTACTGGCAGGAGCAGTCCTAAGTTTTCGCCTAAGAAACCACAGTTTGCGAACCGCAGGAGCAGAAATCTCTTATGTATGTTTCGACCAGTTTAATTTATTTGTGAGCGTAACCCCTAGATATTTACATTGCTCAACCTCTGAAATATTGTTGTATGAAGCTTATATGTAAGATTAAACGGGTGTATCTTCCTTGTTACTCTAGAGGACAGGTGTGATGAGGGCTGTGCCATAAGCCTCGATAAGCTAGCTTTCATGAGCTATGTCGTCAGAGAACTAGATTTAATTTTTAAGGAAGCATATTAGTTCCCAGTTCAGACATAAGATATTGCAATAATGTCCATGTTTCATTATTTGTCTAATAAAACTGTTTTACTCGGAAATATTCATAGTTACTTCCCTGGCAAAACCTATCCAACACTTGCATATGATCATGTATTACTTATGTTGAAGCATCTCTTGCTAAACATTTTTTTTAATTTAAGAAGCATCAGAAGGTTTATCTGATGTTTAAGCATATAAGGCTATACGAATAAAGTGAGTTTCGTCCCTGATTTCAAGCGTTTGGAGTTCCTACAAACGTGGTGTATATCGGACTCACGGCAGTGAGTGCACTCTAAACACGATACGCCTATTTGGGAGTAAAAAAAGGAGTAAGCTGCCCTCGCTCTTATAAAAAGGTGTGCGCTATTGAGGACAATTTACTTCCTTCTTTAATCCTTTCTGTTTAGAGTGTGGGGTGGACGAAAACGATCATACGACGTGTCGCGGCTAGTCTGAGTTAACAGTATTGGCTGCACATTTCGCGTTCACACTCATCGCCTTCCAACTGCATCTTTGAATTTAATTTCGCCTTCGCTTTTTCTTTCTACGGATGCGTGGGCGTCTGGTGGGCGGAGGGAGGAGTTGTATAGGTAGGTGGTGGGTGTACGCTTGTAAGCGGCAAATGCACATTTACCAGTCGATGCCACGAATTGCACCCATCGGAGTGAGCACCTAAACCTTCAAACGCGTCTGTATATCATCTTCGGAGAAGTGTCACAGCGAGGCTGAATGCCACAAATATGGAGTACGTTGATTTTAATATCCTTCGAGCCATTGTTGCGTCATCTGACTTGCTGCCGCAGCACTAGCCTGCGATTGCGCAGATGCCTTTCGTAACACAAGTTAACACCAAAAACTGGCCTTTTTATTTATTTTGCTTGCTTGCTTGTGTCTTCCAACTGCGCCCACGGAATGAAAGTGGCTCCTGAAAGACCCGAGTGACAGTTATGACAAAGAAACACCACGCAGTATGTGTGGGTGTCGGACACTTTGATGTAATGGAATGGCGGACAAGACAGTGCTGAATAGATGCTTGCGCTGTTATTTGAGGTTTTAATGCAATAAATATGACCGCCTTGAGCTTGGCAGCAGTGGGCATAAAAGAACGTCGAAAGCCCTTGCCCGTTCGCAGACGGCTTCAGTATAGTAGCAGATGTAGAACAGTAGTTGTGATATTGCCTTTGAATGTCAGGCAGAATTTGTGTAACGGGTATTACAAGCCGCAACTGCATGCTATTTTTATCGTCCAGCATTTTGAAAAAAAAAAAGAAACGCAGCGTCGACAAGGCGGAAATGACAGCCAGGCTTTCGCAAGTAAGACTAGTAGCTGCGTCAAAATATGCGCCATTCATTGGCCCGCTGGAAAAATCCTGCATATGCTAAAGCAAATGCAAGATAAAGCCCAATGCAGTGTGTGAGCAGGAAGGAATATTGAGGAACCAGGAGCTGCTGTTGCAGGTGGGTGAAGCGCGGTCAAGTAAATGATTAAAATGAGAGAAGTGCAGTAAGTATACAGTTTGTTCCATTTTATTTATTTACCCTTTTATATGCTGAAGTGCGTGGCAGAAGCTCCTCGGGGCGGCTTGACGTAGAGTCCAACCCCTAACACATATGACAATACTGTCAATCTTACATTAGCTCTCCGCATATACAAAAGAAGTAGCTAGAAAAGTAATTGGAGGAGTAACTTAAGCTCCGCCTTAAGGGTATGATGCGATATCTTTAGTGGGATGTATGCCCATATATGCAGAACTGGTCATTCTCTTATAATTCATAAATCCCTGAGAGCCTTCTTACCACTCCTGGCGCAGGGCGGAACGGTTAAGAGATGCACCACTGTCCTGCGATGGCAGGTGCTGCCATCGGCGGGACTTGTGCGAGCCAGGTTGCTCTTCCGGTGCAGCCACTATAGCGACCAGTAATTAATTAAGCTGTCACCTACCACGATGTACAATTCGCTCATAATCCAGCAGGCATGTTGCGATGGCGCCACAAGGTCACGTGACCTAGGTGGCCCACCTGTCTCCTAGGTTGCTTCTCTGGATATTTTTCGGGGATTTTTCGCGCACGTTCAATGATGCCGACGACGACGACGCCGGATTTTCTGCGACACAAGCTCCTTAACCCTATCGCGTTATAAATAAATAATTTATAAGGCGTAAATTGCAGCAGATTTCTCACTATCGCAAACAGAAAGGTAGGTTGAAACAAGAATAACTAATTATATCCCGGCCGCGGCGGTGGAATTTCGATGGAGGCGAAATTCTAGAGGCCCGTGTACTGTGCGATGTCAGTGCACGTTAAAGAACCCCAGATGGTCGAAGTTTCCGGAGTCCTTCACTACGGCGTCCCTCATAGCCTGAGTCGCTTTGGGACGTTAAACCCCCATAAACCATAATAACTAATTATCAGAGATCATATGCCTAACATCAATTAAAAGTACAAAGTAAAACCGGTTACCAGCAGCAAAAACACTCCAATGGTACGACCGGGGTAACTGAGCAGACAAAGAACACAGGTAGGAAAATAAAGTAGTCGTCAGCAGAATTTCAGGCAACTGTGGTACAAGCCAAGCCGAGAAACAAAACTGCATGCTGTTGGTGTTTACTACGACAGGCAGTGAATGTTACGCATCTTCAGAAACGTGGAATCATCGGTAGAAGTATCTGCGGTCATCGGAAAGCTTTGAAACGCGCATGTTTCTCAGATAAGCAGCGTCCTAGACATCCGTTCCGACGACTGGCGAGATAAGTTTTGTTGTTCTCACTTAAGCAAGCAAAGGATGCGTAAGTGTGATCTCTAGGAAACAGCGTTGCGGGTCACCGGCGGCAGGGTAAAAACGCGAGGGAATAACCACTTGCTCACGTGAAGACGCGTCCTGGAAAAAAATGGTTGACTCACATGTGTAGAGATCCCGAACGGCGGCAGGCTGCATGACGGCTGTTAAACCACGGACATCCCCTTTCTTTGAACGAAGGTAAAGCCATTGCCAAGAGAACACGGCCAATGCGCGTATCACCGTAGCTATCTCAGGGCCTTGCGTGGTGGGTTTTACGCAGCACCATGGTACCGCTCACCGCTTTGGAAAGGTCTAGAGAACGAGGGGGACATTTGATACACAAGGACTCCTATCTTGCGGCATCAGCTATGTATGTATGTATGTATGTATGTATGTATGTATGTATGTATGTATGTATGTATGTATGTATGTATGTATGTATGTATGTATGTATGTATGTATGTATGTATGTATGTATGTATGTATGTATGTATGTATGTATGTATGTATGTATGTATGTATGTATGTATGTATGTATGTATGTATGTATGTATGTATGTATGTATGTATGTATGTATGTATGTATGTAGTGCGTACGTACGTACGTATGTATGTATGTATGTATGTATGTATGTATGTATGTATGTATGTATGTATGTATGTATGTATGTATGTATGTATGTATGTATGTATGTATGTATGTATGTATGTATGTATGTATGTATGTATGTATGTATGTATGTATGTATGTATGTATGTATGTATGTATGGTGTGGCCGATAAAAGGAAACGCCTTCTGGTACGTGGCCAGTACTTTCTCCTCAAAGTGTTATCTGCGGAAAACGCTCATTTTGGTACTGTGTAAAAACTGTTTTCAACCTCCTACTGTGCTGCTTCAAGTTCAGTTAGGAAGAAAAATATTTCATCCCTAAGAGCCACTAATGAGTTCCCTAGGCGCCACATAGGTGAGAACGCATGCGCGTTAATGCACGTGTGCTCTCAAAAACGAGACACGTGTTCCAACTACAAAGACGCTGCCGTCCCTGAAAGTGGAGATTTCATAAGCTATAAAAGGACAAAAAAAATAAAGTACAGGCGCCGCCATCTCTGGCCGATTTCTGAAATAAACTGCGTGAGTGGACACAGTTTTTGTTTTCGCGCGGATTCCAGAGGTGAGGCTACACCTCCATTCACTTCAAAACTGGGACCACGGAGTCCGTTTCGGTGTCGACATTATGAGTGTGGATCGAGTGGCGGGAAAGATTTTAAATGCAATTTGCTCCGCAATAAACCAGTCTTTTGGTGCCGAAAATATATAAACACACCGAGAATGATCCATAGAATCGATTTTTACCGTGAAGAAAAACTGGTTAGGCGTATCCTCCGTGTCCTTTTAACTGCTTCGCGGACCTACAGCGCTCAAGATTCCGAATATGTCGCGTATACTGCGGCGAAACGGTGTCATAACGGGACATAGGCCTAATTTCGCGGCACCACCGTCTACACCGTACAACGAGGCATGTGACGTGCAGAGATTACAACGTCACACGTATTATACTGTCCTTCGGGGACTCCACGGCGCTCGAAGCGCGCCTGCTCTAAGCCCCTCCTCTGGGCTTGGGCTGCGGCCTTCCCTACTTGTTACGGCCCCCGCACTTTAGCTGTTTTGTTTGTTTTATGTTGAAGAAGGCGGCTGCCAGATGAGAACGCCGAGGCGGTGAGGGTGAGGCGAAGTGAGGGCAGCTAGGAGAGCGTGGGCGGGGTTGCTGAGGGGGCGAACATGGTAGCGCGCTTGTGCCAGCCTCGAGGAGTTTGCTTTTACAAGCGCTGCGCAGCAGCCAGGACGGCTAATAAATCAGAACGCGACGGTGCTCGCGCTCTGCGTCGACTTGTTTGTTTGTTGACCCGTCCAGGCGCCTCGAGCCGATCTCTGTTAAAACACGGCAGCGACCTTTCCGGGACGTTTAGATAAATCGCAGCGCGGAGGCCAGACAGGAGGAGAGAGAGCGAGGAGCCGAGGAGGAAGCATGGGCGGGGGGGGGGGGGGGGGGGGGTGTGAGAGAGCCAAGTCTCAAAGCGGCACATTTTAATAAAGATCATCGCAAGGGTGTTGTCACCCTGGCCACGCCACTCTGCATTTGACTTGTGAACTTCTTGTTTTTCGGCGTTGTTCCACCTCACCTTTTTATTCTTTCTCACTCTTTTTATCGTTCTGTTCTCTGGGTTAAGGAACTGTCTGGAAAACGCGGCGGTTAAGAACACAGAACGCAAACAATAATTGCACGGAAAGAGAAAACTCAAAACGCAGCAAGCAAGTTTTGTGTTTTCGAATCCCAAAGACGCATGGATATGAGGATCTGGCCACGTTGTGGGAACCGCGAAAATCGGATCAAAGTTGCGAAATTATGGGCCCCAGGTACGAAGGCGGCCCTTGCGTCGACCAGCAACGTGGGCTCGAGACATGGCGAAATTTGCGCTTCATCCAACCTAATGTATACAGATTGGATTTGAAGATGCACTTGTCTGATAGATTCACCCGTTTTTGTAATGACATCGTGCCGAATTCTGTCATCGACGTTAGTGCTCATCAAGCCACTCAACTTGATTCGGCAAGCCGGGGAAATGCGGATGCACGCTTTTCGTTTGCGTGACTACCAGCACCGCTACAACGTGCAGCATGATGGTGAAATTATTGAGGAAATTTCGAATGCTCGGCGCACCTTACTGGCTTTATTTGGCCATCAGAACTTGCCGGTGAGAGCGCAGGAGACATTTGGCAAATTAGATTTTGTAGTGTGGAGAAAGAGTAGGCCATTGCTATCGACATGTTTGCGCCGAATTTCACCTCTTATCAAAAGTTTTATCACTGTTACGAATGAAAATATTCCAAATCATTTACGCGCTGTTCGCCACGCGCTACCGATCGATGCACGGCGCTAGTTTGTGAGATCGAGTTACTCTAGAAATTTCCAGAGTTTGGCATTTGTTTTCTTTGCGCCGCTCCCGCCTTTATTGGCCAAACGCGGTCACATGGTTGAAAAAGTATTCACGCATTGTGGAGAAGCCAACTCCTCCGCATCGTTCAGCACTATATAGACTGCTGCTGACAGACTATTAGTACACCTACTCTTATTGTGCTTTGCGGCATTTCACTTTGTCCGTGTGCGCATGTTCTTTGAAAACGCTGTTTTCTTATCAAAAACACGCAATTTTATTACAAGTATGGGCTAAGTGTTCAAAACAAAACGATTTTTTTTTACTTGTGGCGTTTACAACACATGGGCCACCCATCCACATTTCAATTCATTTTCTCATGTACACATGATGAGGGTCGAGGGAAAAAAAGCCAGAAATTGTGGCTTGACATGCCCCTTGGCCTCTACATTGCAGGGCAGCAGGCAACATGCAAATTACGTACACAAGTAACGTCGGAAAATGCAAAACAATGGTTGTCAAGAGCAGTTGGCGCATCATTAGAAAAAACAATGAGGAATGAAGCGCACACAAAAAGTGATGACAAATAAAGCAACAGAAAAAATGCTCTTCATAGAAAAAGAATTCTTTGGTTATTCAAATTAGGTCAACACTTTATTAACTAAAGCGGCTGTTTGGGCTTGTTGGTCAGTGAACATGGTAAAAGAATGCAGCGCGAAAAAAACAAGGACGAACAGAAGTGGACGGGACAGGGCGCTGACTACCAACACATTTATTCAGAAAGATGAGCAGCTTATATAACGCAGTCCAACACCCACGTGACCAAGAAAATAGCAAACGCGTTCAACTATCTAATACAAACAAAAACAAAAACAAAACGAAGTACACGATATCAAAGTGATACATATCTGGGTAACGCAAAGTCAGCCAAGAACCGATAAAACCGAGAGGACCACGACGAACCGTAAGGTGCACGCATGGAAAATGATCAGTCAGCGACCTTTGCCGCCAATGCAGCACGAGGCAAAACGAAGACCAAAATAACAAAATAGTCACCGAACACTAAGTAAAAGTCGAAGCTAAAAGCAGGGTCGGGGCCAAACGCATAACAAAACAATACAAAACGCAACGCAAAAGCTGAGTCAACCGTTCACAGTCAAACTGAGTCAAAAAAGATGAAAGTTCTCTAGAACAAGAATTAAAAGCAGACGTGAATAAAAAGGACGTGTGGGCCTAGAAAACTGGACTCCTTGTCTGTAAGTAAAATTGAAGGCGTGCTGACGCACTTGTCTCCAGCTTTGGCTATCATCCTTTCCTCAATGATGACCCTTTCATTTTCTGTCCGCGCCCGTGCTCTGACAACCGTGCGCGTGTAACATAGTTCGCACCCTTTGCAAGACTTGCAATGGTCGTCCAGGTGCCCGCCGCTTTTGTTACGGACCCTCCGGCGGTGTTCAAACAATCTCTCGTTGAGACATCTGCCGGTTTGCCCAATATACACGCGTCCACACTTCAAGGGAATCTCGTAAATGACACAAGTAGCACAATGTGTGAGTGGTTCTACATGTGTAAAAGGGCAAACCTTTTTCTTTTGCTTTGTCAGCAGTGTACACGCTCGTGACAATTTGCACGGGGCTGAGAAGACAAGGTTTACGTTGTTTCGTTTTGCAACCTTCTTTAAATTGTGAGACAGCTTGTGAAGATACGGGATGACGGCCAAAGGAGGTCGTTTGGCCTGTTCTAGCTTGCCTGCGTCTTTGCCTTGCACTTTCAATTTCTGGAGAAGAGTCTCTAAAACGCTACTCACTTGTGTTGGTGAGTAGCCAGCACTGTAAAGACGTTGGACTTGGTTGTTAACACTGCTCTGCAACGTATGGGGACAGCTTTTTGTGAGCGCTGCCTGGAGGCATTGTTTCTTCTGCCATCCAGGCAGCGCTCACAAAAAGCTGTCCCCATACGATGCAGAGCAGTGTTAACAACCAAGTCCAACGTCTTTACAGTGCTGGCTACTCACCAACACTAGTGAGTAGCGTTTTAGAGACTCTTCTCCAGAAATTGAAAGTGCAAGGCAAAGACGCAGGCAAGCTAGAACAGGCCAAACGACCTCCTTTGGCCGTCATCCCGTATCTTCACAAGCTGTCTCACAATTTAAAGAAGGTTGCAAAACGAAACAACGTAAACCTTGTCTTCTCAGCCCCGTGCAAATTGTCACGAGCGTGTACACTGCTGACAAAGCAAAAGAAAAAGGTTTGCCCTTTTACACATGTAGAACCACTCACACATTGTGCTACTTGTGTCATTTACGAGATTCCCTTGAAGTGTGGACGCGTGTATATTGGGCAAACCGGCAGATGTCTCAACGAGAGATTGTTTGAACACCGCCGGAGGGTCCGTAACAAAAGCGGCGGGCACCTGGACGACCATTGCAAGTCTTGAAAAGGGTGCGAACCATGTTACACGCGCACGGTTGTCAGAGCACGGGCGCGGACAGAAAATGAAAGGGTCATCATTGAGGCAAGGATGATAGCCAAAGCTGGAGACAAGTGCGTCAGCATGCCTTCAATTTTACTTACAGACAAGGAGTCCAGTTTTCTAGGCCCACACGTCCTTTTTATTCACGTCTGCTTTTAATTCTTGTTCAAGAGAACTTTCATCTTTTTTGACTCAGTTTGACTGTGAACGGTTGACTCAGCTTTTGCGTTGCGTTTTGTATTGTTTTGTTATGCGTTTGGCCCCGACCCTGCTTTTAGCTTCGACTTTTACTTAGTGTTCGGTGACTATTTTGTTATTTTGGTCTTCGTTTTGCCTCGTGCTGCATTGGCGGCAAAGGTCGCTGACTGATCATTTTCCATGCGTGCACCTTACGGTTCGTCGTGGTCCTCTCGGTTTTATCGGTTCTTGGCTGACTTTGCGTTACCCAGATATGTATCACTTTGATATTGTGTACTTCGTTTTGTTTTTTGTTTTTTTTTGTATTAGATAGTTGAACGCGTTTGCTATTTTCTTGGTCACGTGGGTGTTGGACTGCGTTATATAAGCTGCTCATCTTTCTGAATAAATGTGTTGGTAGTCAGCGCCCTGTCCTGTCCACTTCTGTTCGTCCTTGTTTTTTTCGCGCTGCATTCTTTTACCATATCAACACTTTATGGAACGAAAGAGACAAACAACCAGTGAAAGCATGGTGAAATATATATGTAGCACATACATCCTCTATATATTTGCGGCATGCTCGTGATACATCAACTTTTGCAGCATAAAACTTATTAAAAAGACGGGTTAACGTGTTTGCTAGGCTATATGTACCATATATTGCACGGCATGTTGGAATATTCCACAGCTCGTGGTGTCGCTAGGGTAAACTTGTACATTTAGCGAAAGGCGTGCCAAGTCACGCAATTAGTTCACGTTTTGTTTTATGTCCTTCTTATATCTTTCAGCCAGCCTAACTTTATACATTTCAGATACTTGGATGGAGAGTATTTCGTTCAGATGTTTTGTTTCAGATGGCGAGTATTTTGTTGGTAACTCATTGAGACAGGTCTTAGTGCAGCCGACGCATTACTGGAAAGCGGTGTCATTCACAGTAACGGTATTGTGGCTAGAGTAACGTAAGTTCTGCAGAAAAAAAAAGAGGGTTCAGGCAGCACTCGCTCTCTCTACTGCACCAAGACTGCTCCCTGCATGGAAGGGTTGCGGCTTTCCCTCATGACTTGGATGCTTGAATGAGCAATATGGTAGACCTCCGCGCAACGCTGGCAACCTATGCAGTAACTCTAAGATCTAGAAAAGCTGGGCTTGAGATTCCAAGCAACGTAATTCAGAAATTTCTTTTTTATATATAGTTTCGAATTCTACAACGGTAAAAAGGCACATCCTGCATCAATGGAACGCTTCGCTTTCCTCTCAACATGTGCCTGTGGCGGTGATTAGTTTAGTTAGGCCTTTAGTTTTTGATCTTGAAAGAAAGGCCCAAATTCTAATGGTCAAGGATATTGCTATCATTCTTGGACAAATGCTTACAGCGTCTACCAGTTAGCGCCAAGTCGGACCAATGTAGTACGTCGAAACTATGCACAGCGATAGACTACGTTATTTAAAGCGCATTCTTGCTCCTGCACGCGTGCACATAAATGATTGGCTGTCATGCTTGTTTCGTTCAATGCTGCATGTTTATCAAACTTTCTTGATAACTGTGGTTTACAGCGTTGAGGATTAAATTACTACATTATGCTCTCTCACTTTGTAATGGACATGAAATTGTGTTACAGAAACCGTGCACAAGCTTTCTTCTTATATGCAATTGCCAGATGCCTCGAAATGTTGTACAGCTCTTGCCCCCAAATGTAATAGAGGACTTGTTCCCCAGCTTTTCTTTTTATTTATGCATACTGCACATGTCTGGATGAAAATTTCCAAAAGCGGTTGTCTAAATAGAAGAGCTCAATTGACAGAATGTTAAAGGAACCATCCGCTTTTAAGTCGGCTCGGAGAACAAAAACTTGTTACATTTTAATAATAATAATAATTGGTTTTGGGGGAAAGGAAATGGCGCAGTATCTATCTGTCTCATATATCGGCGGACACCTGAACAGCGCCGTAAGGGAAGGGATATAAAGCAGGGAGTGAAAGCAGAAAGGAAGATAGAAGTGCTGTAGTGGAGGGCTCCAGAATAATTTCGACCACCTGGGGATCTTTAACGTGCACTGACATCGCACAGCACACGGGCGCCTTAGCGTTTTGCCTCCATTAAAACGCAGCCGCCGCGGTCGGGTTCGAACCCGGGAACTCCGGATCAGTAGCCGATCGCCCTAACCACTGAGCCACCGCGGCGGGTAAAGTGTTATATTTTACATTTTACAAAATGTGTACAGCCTCTAGAAGTCGAAAACGCCATGCACAACATAGCACACTACCAACGCCAACTAAGCACGGCGTCAAGCATCCAGATGTAACCCCAAAAAATCAGAGAACTATGGCTGCCATATGCAAATGTTTACAATTACTGAGTTTTCAGCAGTTTTACTTTTCATTATTTACGCGACACAGTTCGGCACAGCATTTAACGCAACGTATACTATAACGCGAAGATACACCATGAAAACCACAGTTCTGAAATAGCCTGTTGTTCTGCGATTCAAAGTTGCTGCAACAACTGAACAATTTCAATAGCCACTTCCAAGCGACAGCTCACGCGGCTTGCAGACTAATTAGTAAGTGAACTATTGCCCATGCCAGCGACCACGCAGGGGAGAGAAAAAAAAGAAAAACTATTTCGCCACCCTGCTCAAGGTCTCTGTTTGGAGTCGGCGGGTTGAGGCAGCACCTCGCCGCGGTGTGGTAGGTGCCCAACACATGAGCGATGTAAACCAGTAGAAGCGGGCATGGTGTTGGACGCAGTGTCCCATGAGGAGCGGCCCAGCTCTCGCGAGAGTAAGGGACGTTGTGGGGGAGGAGGTTTCGCTCGAGGCAATACGGTGATTAAGTGTTGCGTGCAGAGGTCCGATATGTTGTCAGGGTAGGTGCCACATACCGGACAATGGCGGTGGCTAGGGCAGTTAGTATGTGGTGGTTGTAGAGGTAACAGGGCAGAGTACTAGTTTGCGTTTGTCTGAAGCAAGTAAATTTGTGGCGAGTGAGTGGTGGTGTTTGTGGTGCAACATAGCATAGTGGGCGAGTTAGTATTGCATCTTAAGGAGCGAAACAGCGCAACTAAGACGAAGGACCAGAAAAAGAGATACACGGACACGTGCTGACTTACAGCTCACTGTTTTAATCGGAAAACCACATATAAATAATCTCTAATCACTGCGTCACATCCTCACGTCATCATCACAAGCTTACAAACCTAAAAAGAAAGGAAAATAACAATTGCTGAGTCTTAAGCACCTACAGGCTCCCACGTTGTTCCAACAGCCATATATCACGCTTAGACAAAGCCATCGAAGTGCTGCTCACACATGAGTCACCTTCTGTGAAGATATGATAAGCCTCTACTGCATCCCGTACTAGTTGCTTTCTGTGACGATACAGCACAACAGTGTTGTCAAAGTACGGAGTGCACAGGCAATATTTGCAATGTGCAACCAACTTTGACGAACAAAGGCCTCCCAAAGAATCAGCGTGTTCCAAGAGGCGTTCATTGAAGCACCTGCCTGTTTGGCCCACGTAGAAATGGCCACACGAGAACGGAATCATGTACACCACTCCAACTCTGCACTGCACAAATTCAGTGCCGTGACGAACTCCACACCCTTCTGTGGCGTTACCATTTTCTTTCTTGCGTTTCACTGATGCTGGAACCTTGCTCAATTGATTTGGTGTAGAAAACAGAACCTTGCCACTGAACTTCTCCGCTATCCTCTTCCATCTGTGGGATAGCCGATGAACATATGGGACCACCGCCCCTTTGTTCTTCTTACTGCCAGTGCCGTCTTCCGCTCCTATTTTTTCTTTCTTTGTTTTCATTTTTAGGAGTTGCCTGTTTCACGTAGACACTAGTACATTTTCCGAAACCCTGCCGCTCTGCAGCAAGACCATTGTGCGTCAAAGTTTGAACCAACTTCATGCCAGCATGACTTCCTAATAGCCGCGCCCAGGCACGCCATGGCGATCCCGTTCTTGACCGGCTTGGAATGATTGGAGTCAAAATCAAGAAGTGGCTTTCGCGTTCTTGGTGCGTAGTGCCAACGTACATTGTTCCTTCTGAACTTCATGTTTAAATCCAAAAACTGCAAGTGGTTTGGTTTGGTTTATGGGGGTTTAACGTCCCAAAGCAACTCAGGCTATGAGGGACGCCGTAGTGAAGGTGTCCGGAAATTTCGACCACCCGGGGCTCTTTAACGTGCACTTACATCGTACAGTACACGGGCTTCTAGAATTTCGCCTCCACCGAAATTCGACCGCCGCATCCGGGATCAAACCCGCGTCTTTCGGGCCAGCAGCCGAGCGCCATAGCCACTGAGCCACCGCGGCGGCTTTAAAAAAAACTGCAAGCGGTCTTCATAAGGCATCTCATAAGTGAACCTTAGTTCAGGCGCCATGCTTGAAAATACTTTCATGATATTATTCACCACTTGAGGGCTGACTTCCGTCTGTAGTGCCACAAGATAGTCATCCACATATCTAAGGATGCTTGAAGTACAATCCTTGAGTTCTTTTTTGCAGTGCCCTGTCTACTGCGCTTAAATATATACTGCTCAGAACAGGTGCTACGCTTGAGCCGATGCATATGCCGGACCGCTGGACATATGTGCCATCTCCATACGTCACCAACGTACTCTGCAGAAACACGCTTAATAGCTCCAGGAATGATTCTACGGAAATTCCGCATTCCATCACAAATCGACTCTCGTCGTTGTCTCCTGTGACACATTCCTTGACATGTTTCATGAGAGTCGAATGAGGTAGCGAGTAATATAGATCTTCTATGTCGATGCTTAACGCGGATACAACGGCCAGTTGTGTATTCGATAACGTCTCAACAACATTGACAGAATTTTCCACCAGGAACGGGTCCTTTATGTTCAAAGAAGACAGGTGCCTTTTCAGGAAACGTGACACCAAGTACTGCCATGTTCCGTGTTCATTCACTATTGCTCTGAATGGGACACCCATTTTGTGGCTTTTGGCGGAGAAAAACACTTCGAGCTGTAGGCCTTTTGTACTCTGTACAGCTTTTTTGAAGACCCTCTAAGTTTAGGTTTTGGAGCAGGGCGACTGCCTGTCTTTTCCACTTCTTCGGGCTAACTTGCACTCGCTTGAAGTGTTTGTTGACTACTGCCTCTGCTTTTTCCCCCAAATAAGCTATCAGGTAAAACTACAAACTTACCTTCTTTGTCAGCCAGTATTGCCAGCCAGGCAGTCAGCCAGGCTAGCAGATGTTCCATGACCTTTGAATTAGGTCTATGCCTCCTATGTTCCTTTGAAGTGTCAATTGCATCAACACAGTGGGCGGCGCACCGGAACCGATCTTCTTCATTCACTTGCCGAGAGATAGTTCTCGTAAGAGCTATTTTTTCTGGTATGCTCAGTCCTGGCTCAACTGAGAACTTCGGTCCAAGGCTAGGCAACTTTTCATATTTAAGTAGTGGAGGCTTAACATATCTTCACAGAAGGTGACTCATGTGTGAGAAGCACTTCGATGGCTTTGTCTAAGCGTGAGATATGGCTGTTGGAACAACGTGGAAGCCTGTAGTTGCTTAAGATTCAGCAATTGTTATGTTTCTTTCTTTTTAGGTTAGTAAGCTTGTGATGATGACTTGAGGATGTGACGCAGTGATTAGATATTATTTATATGTGATTTTACGATTAAAACAGTCAGTTGTAAGTCAGCGCGTGTCTGTGTATCTCCTTTTCTGGTCCTTCGCTTTAGTTGCGCTGTTTCGTTCCTTGTATGTGGTGGTTGTAGAGGTAACAGGGCAGAATACTAGTTTGCGCTTGTCTCGAGGAAGTAAATTTGGGGCGAGTGAGTGGTGGAGAAGGGAGAGGAAGGAGGTGGCGGGGATGTCGTAGTTCTTCGAGTCAGTTTCTTTGGAGTTTGTGGTGCACGTTAAAGAATCCCAGGCGGTTGATATTATCCGGAGCCCTTCACTATGGCGTCCCTCCCAGCCTGAGTCGCTTTGAAACTTTTTCTGGTGAATTCGCGAAATCACGTTTCCAGAAAGCTATACACTGGTCAGGTGTTGCAAGCTGTTTCGTACCTGTTATGTACTACGCACTAAACTTTTGCTTGTATTGGCGCTCCTAACAGGACTCCAGGAATGCTGAAATCATAGGTGACGTCGCTAAAACGTGTCTATTCGAAGCAACCGGCTTCGGTCTGGCAGCTTGACCAGCGAAATGAAAGCTGCGCTCCTTTCAAAAGAAAGCAGCAAGCGAGTGTTTGTCCATGGAAGAAAAGAGAGAAAGAGTTCAGGCGAGAAACGTGCGGATCGCGAGGAGTTGCTACCAGCATTCACCAATGCGCTATCACTAGCGCAGTCCGCAATCCGGCCGAGTCATATAACACACACAGGTTAGTTGGAAGAAAAAATATAGCACAGACAGCAATCTCTTAAAGAGATTTACTGCGTCCGCCAGTGTCGTGCGTATCTCTGACATCTGATCTGCCCCATAGATTCGATTCGCTTGTTCAGCCTCTTTGATAGGCCCAGTGGCCTATTGGCGGCGCAGCAATACCAGAGGTTCCAACCATTCCTAGGTATATTAGCGGCCATAAACTTAGCCCACGCGTACATTCCGTGACAGCCCTGCGACTGTTTTCCTTCTTAGCATGCTTTAACCATAGTTTTTTTTTTTTTGCGTTCATGCGTTGACCATTAGCTGGAAGCAATAGCCACTGACACAACACGCCACATTATTTCTCTGTGCACAACTGACGAAAAGAAGAAGAGGAGAGAGAATAGTGACTGTGTTCTCTTTCCGAACGAGCGATTCCAATTTGAAAGGCCAACGTACTGACCTGTGTGTCTACAAGTCTATCTCAGCGCTTACCAGAAGGAAAACAAGGCTGGTTTACTACGGCGTGGAAGAGTGGGGGGGAGGGGGGGTGTACGAAAAAAGCGGAAACGCTACTGTGTAGACCACAGTTGTGAAATAGAGACGTTGTCCTGACGAATGTGCCACTTGCCTTCCTCGCTAGGCCAATGGTGCAGTTCTGAAATGTAGACGCACTGGTTGCATCCGCAAGAAAGCATTGTATCACGGTCCCCGCCAAGAGGAAAGAACATGTCAGCACCATTTCATACGCTGTTTACAGCTCTTCGCACTGGCAAGCGCCGCAGGGAGATACACGCGGGCGCGTAGGTGGGTTCTTGCGGCGTTCTGAGGTCAGTTTGCCAAGAAGCCAAGACAGGTGGGGAAGAAAAACTGTGACGACGCTCCTTCGGGGTTCAGCTCCAGCCAACGCAAAAGGCCATTGTCCCGTTTCGCAAAAGCCAGTTGCGCTAACAAGCCCTGCGGCTAGCGGGAGGCTGAATTCCCGGCTTCGTCTCGCCTGTCGCAACACACGGGCGTAGTGCAGCGGTCGGAGGATGTGTGGTGTGGTCGTGATTGAGTGAGCAACTATGGACAGACTGAAAACTGCTCGCGGTGTAGCAGAAAAGGGTACATTTTCAGTCCCTTTTCATGTCGTTGGCTAATTTAATGTTTTCAGCGAAGCCGCTAGAAGCTCTGGCTTAGTAGGTTTCGCATGAATTAAATTTTTTAAAAATTCGCTTCCTTTAACAAAGACTCCGCTTGAGCAACGTGAAATACAACACTAAATTAACGTCTGAAGAACCGCCAAGAGATGTCAGCGAAGTTAAAATACAAATTAAACTCACAGGCCTTCAGAAGTGACACTTATTACTGTACCGATTCCCCTATCCCAGCTCTAAAGAGCACCCGCCCCTCGGCCAACCTGTGTAGCTTGTACGTGGAAGCGAGTGCGTCCTCTTAGGTTGTATTAAGCCAGCACGCGCTGTGAAACTGTTCAACCTTGAAGAAGTCCTTCCTTCACTTACCTCCTCAATAGAAGTAAGCAGTGAATATGTGTTCGGCTTTATTTAACCTATTAGAGCAGTTTCGCCACCATGAGCTTACGATGAAGCTAAGAGATCATCCAGCGTTTTTTTAGCTTCGTACAACCACCTTTACAGCTCCTCTTATAAGCGATCGAGTGCGCTGAAACAAACTTCATTGAAGTGATTTCATTTTTTGTCTTAAAATTGTTTGTTGCTGCCGACGAAAATATATTTGAATAGGAATTGGTCGGGTTTGAATTCAGCTTCTTAATAATTTATTTTGATTGCCCAGCAAGCAATGAGACCCATGATGCGCAGGTGTGTTGATTCAGCTTCTCTAAAGTTACGTAAAATTCAATGTAGTAATTGCATTAAGCTAGGTTGCACGTATAATGGGCTGAGTTTAGCTTCGCTGTATTCTAATGAGCTATATGCAATGAGATGATGAGGTATAGTTCTACCAGAACGCTCGCTAGAAATAGTCACTTGCTGATTTAGCCTTTTTGCCGCAATGCCTCTGTTATCTCATTGTTGTATATTTGCACTTCTTGCAAGAAAAGTACCACACCAGCAAACACATATACAGCGCGCACTGGCAATGTTCCTGAGCTAATGCTCTGGAACTTGGTCAGTACGCGCTTTAGCTTGCTATTATTGTGTTTATTTGTGCACTATAGCTATGCAGAAGGCTTAATTTCTCCGCAGGAAACGCCGAAGCCTTCGTCGTCGACGTCGACGTAGCATGGTCACAACCGGAAAACTTCTGACCTCAGCCTGCCGGCCAATAACAATGTTATCCACGTGGTACTTTGAGTGAGAGATGTCAAGACTGTGCAGTTCGTGTTCATGTGTTACGGCGGGTTTGGTTCACGGGTGCTCCCACGAGGTTGGTGATCACGGTAGCACTATCGCTGGCACTCCTTCCTCCAGAGGCGATGCAGCGAAAATTGTGAGAGCCATTTCGACAAAAAGGTAAAGAAACTGTGAATTTAGCTTTTCAATGTGCTTCGCAAACGCTGGTTTGTGGACAAATTGAAGCAGCACCTTGCCGCGTCTGTTGTCATCTGGTCGCTGCCGGTACCTGCTGTAGATTCATAAGAACTTCACAAAGCTGCGCAAGAAGCTGCTGCTCGTACCTAAACACTGCGCCAAGGTGTGCAATACCAGAGCGCTCGACAAGCAGGGGACAACTGGAGCAGTAGGGAAATCCGTGTTACGCAATGGATATCTTCTATCGTAGTTTGCTTACAGTTTAGTTGGGGTCATGTCGCTCGAAGTAGACCGTGGGACGAGTTCAAGGCTCTAGTCCACGGCAACATGTTGGCTCCAACACAGGTCCTCCTCACCACAACTTCCAAGGACAAAATGTCGGGAAGAAGGGAGCAGACGCACAAAGCACATACGCCCTGCCTGAGCGAGGGTCCGTAGGGCCTGCAGTTAATTCGCCAGATGTAATCACAATCTAGCTACCACCAACTTATTTTACCTTCCCTTAAATTGTGCTACCTTGCCTTAACTTTGCCTTACCTTTGCCTTACCTTGCCTCGACTTGCCTAGCCTCGCCTAGCCTAGCCTAGCCTTGCCTTGCCTTGCCTTGCCTTGCCTTGCCTTTGCCTTTGCCTTTGCCTTTGCCTTTGCCTTTGCCTTGCCTTTGCCTTGCCTTGCCTTGCCTTTGCCTTTGCCTTGCCTTTGCCTTGCCTTGCCTTTGCCTTTGCCTTTGCCTTTGCCTTTGCCTTTGCCTTTGCCTTGCCTTTGCCTTGCTCTGCATTACCTTTGCCTTACCTTTGCCTTTCCCTTGCATTACCTTTGCCTTACCTTTGCCTTTCCCTTGCATTTCACTTTGCCTTCCCTTGCCTTGCCTCGCCTTCCTTAGCTTGCGGAAATGGCAACGCTGCGCGAAGATGTTCATTATTTATAGAACGTGTGGTGAAGAAACTGCGTGTCTTCTGATTTGAATGCATCTCTACAACGTCTACAGCCATCCCCGTGGCGCGACTTTCATAAGGAAATGGCATCTGGGACCGCCCAATGCGCCAAGCCTCACGTGCTTGACAAATGATGTTGGGGCCCCTTTCCAAATGCCACCATCACTGCAGCATCGTCGGTTACGAAAAGTGCCAACACGCAGGAATCGACTCTTCGGGAGGACGGCTAGATACCTTATCGGTTCTTTACGATCGATGCTGCTCGAAAACTCCGCATTCATGCACACACGCAAACTTCCGTCGCAGAAGAGCAACACGCAGACCTCACATCGAACCGACTGCCCTACTTGGAGATTTCCGGCTTGAACACAGGCCGTGCCGAAGAGAGACAACGCTTCTTTGTCGACTATAGACGAATGCCATTTCGAACAAAAGCGTTCCTTCAGCACAGAAATGTTGGACAATGCTGTCTGTGACGCCTACGTGTATATCATTGTGTCCAGTCAGGCGTGAGTTGTGCCTCTATTAAAAGTGCTCCAACCGACTCACACGTCTCCAGTAACGTAGAGATTTAGGCTTGTTGGTTCATTTTTCCGAGTTATAGCGCTGTGCGTGTCAAATCTTCTCCGTCCTTGTCCTGTGATTCGCTATAACTCGGTCACGTGTATCCTAGATATGTGTATACTTAACCTGAGCTAAAAGCGCACCATACGTACAGTATTGGTCAAAAGTATTAAGGCCAAATGCTTCTCGTTTCAGCCGCGTAAAAGAGCCTTTACGGCAATATATTAAAGTCCGAATGACCTTGAAATGCTAGGAGAAGGTTTCTTCTTGCGGTAGAGGAGCTTCCTGCTTGACTTGGGTTTTGAATGATCCGCTACACGAGCATTCTAGGAGCATTATCTTCGCTGCGGCTGAACGCTGTGGCCTTGAGACTTTTGACCAAGACTGTACCTCTCTAGCTTTGCACTCTGTGAATGCAAACATCTTTAGGCTTTTAAACCCCTCCATGTTACTATGGGCCGGCTCACCGGACAAGCAACGCCACCTTGAGCATGAAACGTGGACTTAGTTTGCGCGAAGCTTTGCAAGTGATACTGCATAAGGGCGGCATTTACACATACAGACATACAGTGGACTTCGGTTCAAAAATGTCGCTGTTTCCGTGACCGCAGACACCACCTTTTACCTTTTTGCTGAACAAAAAGTTGGTCAGAAAGGCTGCAGCTACGCTTTCCGTGTTATAAATGCCTGTCGTATCAGCCGGAGAACGCGAATCAAGCCCTTTCCTGCCCACCTCTCCTGCCCTTCCCTGCTTACTAGCTTTTCTGCCTACCCCTGCCTAGGCTGGTCACGTAGGGTGCCGGCGGACTGCGGCGCGTCATTGGAGACTGTGCGAAGCCCCGAGCGAGGCTACAGTCAGGATGACGTAACGCGGGGAACCTACCGAAGCGCGCCACGTTGTGGATTAACGGTGCGCGAAGCGTTCGCGCTGTTCCCATTAGGAAGCGGGTGATTGGACAGGCATTAATAATACAGGAGGCTCTGGTTCGAACTACGAGAATACTTGCGGACCGAGGCATGAGTTATATCAAGCCAGCGCCATCTATGGTTACGTGATCGAGGTGGGCCTGAAGATGGATGAGGTTGATGAGGATGAGGAGAGGGCGCGATACAACTATCCCTGTTACCTCGCGCGAGGGAAAACTGAAAAAGTATGAGTTTTTATTTTTGCTTCTCTTTCTTTAAATTATCTCAAGCCTTTGCCCCGTCATTTAAGACCGGACTGGGCGGTCGTGATTTGAGGACGCACCCACCTCCTAATTAAAACCAGTGCCGGCACTCTTCCTAAGCAGAACGCGGCACATGCACCAAATCACATGATCGTCATCTTATGAAATGTCAGTTATTTTCGGTGGATTCTATGCATGTGATTCCACGGGCCAATTAGGGACGGGGCACTCGTAACACAAAGAGAAACCGATATGCTCTGCCAGGCATCCTCTGTCCTCACGTTGCCCCCACGCGATCGCTCAAAAGACTCCTCTTTTCTTTTAGTCGGCGACATTTCCTTTCAGAAATCACATTATTGCTTGCTCCTCTTTGGCCTTATGACTGCTAGTACCATGTAATTACATAAAACAATTAAAACACCGATATGTATCAAGTGATTTGCACAGCTCAATTACTATCAATGAAAAAAAATCTCATTAAAGGTACACTAAAGAAGAATACCAAGTCAAGCTAAACTGATAGGTTAGCATCACCTGAAAGCAAAGACGTCTTTTTTACCGAAACCGAAAACAGTCCCTTTTATAAGCCAGAAAATTACGCAAAAATAAGGTACACGTGTCACCGCCACTTGGAGATTCGTGCAGCAGTGTCAGTGTACGTATTCATGGGCTATCTGAAAAATAAAAAAGAAGCACTAATTCGCCATCTCGGTAGCCAATTACCGTTGAAAAACGAAAAAGTAGCGCGTCGAGGATAGCGTTAAATGCGAAAAGTATTGTAATTAAAAGACAGCTAAAGAGACGACGGAGAGAAAGGTTGGTTGCAAACACGAGCGCTGAGGCTGAGGCGGCCTGCACTTGCACCTTGCCGCCGTGACCATTCATCTGTTGACTTTCGGTTTTTGGTTTCTGGCCGCGTGTTACGTCCTTGGAAGCGGCACCTCTGTCTGGTATGATCATGGAAGACAGTTGGGCTAGTTGGTGTGTATTCGATAGTGACTGCGACATTGCAACTAGCGTGGAAAGCACAAGGACAGAGGCCTCTGTCCTTTGTCCTTGTGCTTTCCACGCTAGTTGCAATGTCGCAGTCACTAACGAACTCTGTCTGGTAGGAGTGCTTCATTGCAAAAAGAAGCCATAGGAAAGACGTCCCGGCAGTTGACTTTTTTGCAGGTGCTTTGAACGTGGAAGATTTCTGGACTTTCATTTGCGGTTTTCTAACCAACGTAAGAGCGGAGTTTCGGCAAGCCACTTCGCGCTGGTCGGCATTAATTGGCCGCCGAAGCTCTGCGTTTTGTACTAGCGCCCCCTCCTGAGCGGCTGCACAAACAAATCCTCCGCAGTAACCTTATAAACACCTTCCTTCCAGGCATTCATATAAGCGTCCCGCAGTTAATACTCGTGAAATTGCTCTTTGTTTGTTTCGCTTTAAATCCAGGACTCGCAATGTGGGTGTACCAACGCAATCACTGAGAATGAAAAACTCGCACGTACTCAGAGATTAAGCATTATTAAGCAGCGGCCTTTGGGCGCTGTGCCAACCGCACCCCTTTGCGCTCTAAGAAACCAATCGCTAGTGTCTCAGCTTACAGGTTGAAGCACAATTTCCTCGGCACCAAACCTCATTACGTTAGCTAAACCTCCTTTTTGAAAGCTTCTACTAGGAGCGTCCACTTTCCCCTGCGTCGTTTCGTTTCCTGTTACTTAGCACTGACGCACAGCGGAGATAATTGCCAACGCCACGTACCTTAACGTCAGAAACAGAGGACGAGCGTCGGCAGGAATTTTGTGCGGATGGTGGCGCATTAAATATGCTTTCTTTGTCAGGCAGCTTCTCGCTGAGCTGAACCCACGGCGCAATGCGGAAGTCGTGACAACTTGCGCTTTTTGCAGCCCCCGCCGCCCGTCGCAACCGATGCAGCTCTTTTTCTTCGAGCGAATTTCACTAAAAGATGAGTATTGATTTATCACGTTACCAGCATACGACAAGAGCTTTGTAAGCCTTTTATATGTTTTGATTACTTATAGAACTGTGCCTGCGAGAACTTGGAATTTTCTTGGAAAACGGGATGCGCCGTAGAAAAACCACAAGCTCTTATCAGCTCTAAGTACAGAGTCTGTGACGCGATGAACTCCTGAACTTTCCAGCCTAACAGGAAACAGAAACGCAGACGTCGAGGTATATAGCGATTTTCAGCTTTTCGACCGTTGATAGATATTCGAAACTACGATAGCATATCTAATGCATGAGTGTTCTGAGCCTGAGTCGCATTGGCGGCAGCGGCTTTGTGCAATACCAAGGAGGATTTCTTTTCTGGGCTTGAGATTTGTCTGGTCTCCGTTCAGAGTTTTGAAAGTGGAACGAATGTAGTGTAGGCACTGACATTGTTTTCCCCTTTTTCATAGGTAGGCTCAGTCTCGGTCACTACGCAGCAACAAGGAGTCCTCTAAAAGGTAGTGCAAAATTATTCTTTTATTGTTCGACCATGTACTTTTGCGGTTCTCTTAAGAGCTAGGGAGCAGCAAAACTCTACTTCATAAAGCATTCGCCGACTTATTGCCAGCGAGAGGAGAACTGTGCAGAAGGATCCCCAAAGGAGCCTTCTGCCAAGACAAAAGAAGCTAGTGTCTCTTTCTACCCGAGGCCGATGCGTATGAGATGGCAACGCGAAAAGGCGAACCACTTTCTTAATTTCCGTCTTTATCTGTTATGGTGGTCCTGAATCGTAGAGGTGATATCGGACAACAGTGAGGACTGTCGCGATACTAAACATCGCATTGATATATATGTGTTTGATATCTTCCTCGTATTGCAGCATGCAGGGTCGTGCCTAAAGCATAAAGTAAATAAGAAATATCGATGTTGGTCTTCATCCCTATGCGGCGTCTCCCACCGGTGGGCAACCTTTAATCTTCTTGGGTGCATCGCGGCAGTGCAGAGCCACAATGCACAGGGAGCAACGGCGAAGCCAACTCCCTGGAACCGCCCATAAAAGGCAACAGCGACAAGGCATGAGTGCTTTTTCGCAGACTCTGATAAATCAGAGCGGACACATGGATTCATCGCACGATTCAGTATTCGTTGCAGCACAGCTTGATTACACAGCGTGACCCACCGGTGACCCAGGACGCAGTGAACATGCTAGGATCGCAAGAATAAGGCACGTGTATGAGTTCAATATCAGTTTCCAGGCACTTCCTTCCAACAAACGGAATCAGTCATTCGGTATTGACTCATTACCTGCGCGTTTGAGATGTGCGGATTTCATTTTTTCGCCGAGCCGATTTTACTGCGTACTGGTCAAGACACATCAGTGATGTGCTTTAGATCACGTACGATACGACTGCAGTATTTCGCGTCCGCAGATTGAAAAAGCCCTGCATTTCCATGTGGATCTACTTTGCTCCTTTAGAAGGAGATTATTTGAAAGGATAGAATTGCAGCGCAGACTCTTATCCTTTATCTTGGTTTAAATCAGCATCCACTCTTAAATGTCAAGGTTTAATACTCAGTGACCTCAAGACAACGAAGTCTTGTATGTTCTGACGAAAACGGGTTAAATTTTGTTGGCGCATGCGTGTTATAAAAAGAGAATAAGATAGAAAGCCACGAAGGAAAAAAAAACGTAACAAGCTCCGGTTTCCAGGGATAATGAATGACACGGGAGATAGTAAGGTTAAACCAAAAAAAAAAATTACGGACGATTTAGCGTGGTTAGACCACATGCGAATTAGGTGCACTACCACTTCGGTTTCGTTTCGGGACTCGGTTTTCAAGGCTAAGCAGGCTTCAGAGAAATAGCGGTGAAATCTGTGAGGTGGGGCCTTAGTGCTAGCGCACTACAAATGGCTGTGGTTTAGCTCTGGTTAAACCTGGAGTGGCGCGATAGCTACAGCTGGCAGAGTGGAACTCGCTCAGTCGAATTGCTAAGTCAGTCTTTCGCCACTCCGTTTCGCTGGGCGTTCCTTCTTCATCTTCGTCCCTGGACGTGGTTTCACTCACGTGACCAACCACGTGGCCAGCCACAGCGCCGCCACGGAGCTCAAGGGCGGCCACGCAGCTCAAGGGGTGCCACGCTGAAGGCTCGAGGTACTTACAAGCGTAATGTAGCTATCGCTACAAAAAAAAATGGCAGTGGCTTAACTTGGCTAACCGATTTATTCAACGAAAAGCAAACACACTTGCTAAGCGTCTGAGGCTAGTCCATGGCAGCTCCGCTACACGCTCGCGACAGCCGTTATATATACATATACCCACACGATCACGTGGCTATGATGTGGTATCACATGGTCTTACGACACCCCCATCGGATGTCATCACGTGGATTCACAAACACCATCGGATGTTCACAAGGTCAAAGGTCAGAGGTCAAAGGTCAACTAAAGGTCATGGGTCAAGGGTTCGACACCATAATTGTACCACATATGGTCATACACGGCTAACGGTGTTGGGCTGAAGGTCGTGCAGGGTCATTCTCCTTTCTACGCGACGACTGCTTTACCTAGTGTAGGGAAGCTTTTCGCTTCAAAAGGGGACACACAAGCTCCGCCTTAAAGGTACGACGCATTAACGCCCATACATGCGTAAATGGTGATTCTCTACTTTACGCCCATAGATCGCTGGGAGTCCTTATACCACTCCATGAGCCGTGGTGCAGCGGTTAAGCGATGCGCCACTGCCCTGCGATGGCAGGTGCTGCCACCGGTGGGGCTTGTGCCACACAGGTTGCTCCTCCTAAGCAGCCCGCATCGCCAGACATGACAGTGGCGAAACCAGCGAGTGGAGGTCTTAGTGCTGGCGCCCTTAAGAATTAACACGTACGATGTCACTCTGTAAGGCACAACGCCCTAGCGTAAGAAGGCACCGGCCACGTGACGTAGGGAACCGCAGCGGCTGGTGCATGCATCTACGGGCGGTGGAGTCTATGCGAGAGCGGGAGGTTTTCTTGCTTGCTGTGTCACCTTAATTCAAACTGTCGATTAGTTAACAGCAGTAAGTAAATGAAGATGTGTTTATTAGGGCAGAGGTAAAGTTTAACGCTTGTTTGCTGTCTATAGCTACCTGTAAACACGGTGCAGTTGAGCTGTAGTGAAGTTCAGCAGTCACGTCGGAAGAGTGAGCCTTTAAAGAAAGAGCTACTCCGACCAGACAGTCCTGGACGCACGCCCCTGCCGCCGTCTAATGTATGTAGGAGTCCGTCCCTAAGGATGAGTTCTAAAATTTCATGGATTCATTTTTGCTCACAGGTTCATGGTGAACCGTGGCGGTTTTACCTTTGCACCACAAAGAAAATATAAACGGTTCGTATAGGTTCGACAAATTGTTTTCATACAGCTCTATTGCACACTGTGCAAGACAGTACTTTTGAGTGTTACGTTAGGTTCGAGTTTATTGCGCAGTTGAACAAAGTATTTCGCAAAGAACGGCTGCATTTCTTTTTTGACGAACTTAAGCTGTTGATACGAGGATTGTTTTCTGATGCCTCGAATTTTATCATCATCATCATCATCATCATCATGACTGCGCCCACTGCAGGGCAAAGGCCTCTCCCATGTCTCTCCAACTAACCCTGTCCTTTGCCAGCTGCGCCCACCGAGCACCTCTCTGTATATATAGATGAATAAATGCTTTTCACCACCGCCACCCACAGTATGCCCGCAAACTTCTTAATATCATCCGCCCACCTAACTTTCTCCCTCCCACTGCTACGCTTGCCTTCTCTTGGAATCCACTCCGTTACCCTTAAGAACCAGCAGTTATCATGTTGTCTCATTACATGCCCTGCCCAAGCCCATTTCTTCATCATGATCTAGACTAGAGGAAATCGAGAGGAAGGAACAGGGAAGAAATGTAAAGGGGTCCTAAACCCCTTCTTTAACGGTGCCTTGTCTTTGCCGTCGAGAGAGGGAGAGAAAAAGGCTTCGTCGAGAGAGGGAGAGAGAAAGGCTTCGTCGAGAGAGGGAGAGAGACAGGCTTCGTCGAGGCTTGTTAATCAGTCTAATTAGTTATTTTCAGAATACTGCAGGCTCTTCCGGGCCCAGCAGGAGGGGCGATACAAAACAACACAAATGCAAAAAATCCTAAAAAAAAGAAAAGCATTCCAATCACTTACGGTACGAGGGAAGTAGGAGTATTTAAATAGTTAGTGAATCAGAGTGGCGCTGGACGCTACAGCGGCAGCCGCTGAGCGTAACGGGCGGTGCATGCACTCGACCGCTACTCAAGCTTCTAAGTGCCCCGTCCTTTTTACTTCTTCAACAGACGCTCATGAACGTGCTTTCCTTTGCGATGGCGCAATTGTATAGCGCAACAGGCGCAACAGGAGCGCTTGGGCGGTCAAACCTACTGCAGCCGCTGAGCTATCACGCTGTTCAAGCCCCGCTGAATGGGATCCCGACACTTGGCGCTACTACGCCACCAGAGGCACCGGGGGCATCAGAATAGTACGTGACACCGCGCAAAGTTCACATGGTGGTCGCTGTTTGTAGCCAATGACTGGCGCGTAAGCGTCTGGCCGTCCAGCACTGGTCTCCCTGCGCGACCTTTGACGGCAGGCCTTACGGAGGCACCTGAGTTTGGCAGAGAATAGAAACAGGCAGCCCCTGTCTTCGCTCGCTGCGATCAGGGGGCGGTGCGTATATATATGGCTGCACAGCATTCCCGCGAGAGCCCAGGTCGCAGCGTCAGAACGTGGGCGCCCTCTCGATGACGACAACGACGATGAATGCGTCGCAAGAGCATTGATAGAGTCGCAGCGGCTGTCGCCCCCTTCCGATCAGCCATACAGCGCACTCCCTCTCACGCCCCCCCCCCCCCCCCCCCCCTCCCCCAGCCCCTCGCTTTTGCTTTCCGCCGCCGGCGACTGCTTCAAAGGCAGACTAAAAGGCATCATCGCTGCTCCTCGCTGGATGCCGGCGGCGCGTTCTCGACGGATCTTGCTTTCTGATCCCAGGGGGCTTTGCAGCAGTTCGCCTCTCCGATCTGTCTCGTAAGGCGCGCCGGAACTCTGCGATTTTTATTCGGCTTTCTTTGATTCTTTCTCCACCCTCTGTTTGAACCTATGCGCTGCTGAGGAGCTCTTTGACGTTTCTTCCGTTCCAGCGTGGCCGTTCCATAAAGATTTGGCGCACGAGCGCTGTACCGGGTGTATAGAATTCGTGTATGTACGGTACTCGTGTTTTGTATACGCGCTGAGCGCGCGACTACAAAGGACCAAAAGCTTGCCAAGGAAGCCGTCGCTGCAGCTCTTGCTATAGCCAGGAATAGAGCGCTCGGAGCAAGCCTGATGCGTCGCTCGTGGCGTCTGATCGCGCATTTTGGGCGCGAGATATGGACCGGAGGTTGTGCGCGCCAGCGCGAACGCGCGGAGAGCTGGCCCTTTGAGACGGGGGAAGTGAGAAACAATGTGCCAGTTGTAGCAGCTCGTTTCGAGCACTGACAGAACAACTATGCCTTACGTCCCCCCCCCCCCTCCCCCCCCCCCCGCCTTCCCGGAGAAAGATGGCTCAATCACGAGGAGACTTGTTCATTACTAGGTGATTATTTTCGGCATTGAAGGTGAAGTGCGAAGGTACAATTCTTGTAAACGGTTAGACGTGGCACAAGCCGTGACTCAATTTGAATTTGGAGAGCTTCGGGACAGTTTACAGACTTCTCAACGTTAAGAAAAATTGTTTCATAACAGTCCACAAGGGGCAGCACGTACGAATGTTCAACCAGACCTTGCCTTAGTAGCGCACTTCTCTCGTTCGTCGACTAGTCTATAGTGTAGGCCTCCTGCGCTGGAGTTCTGTAAGTATAGTAGCGCCGCGTCGCGGTGGCGAAAAAAGTTGGATAGGTAGAATGTACAACGCCGGTTGTGCCTATGCTATACTCGAGTTTTTTTTTTCTGTCCCTTCGTGAGTGCCAAAAAGTCTCGACACGTAAAGCAGGCCTCTTTGTGAGCCGGCTCTGTCACCACCTCGAGTGTTCAAAGCGGGCTCGAAGTGCCCAAGCTAAGTTTAAGCGGAGCCAAGTCGATAGCTGCGCGCGAAATTTTTCTTTCGCTAAGCATTGATTGATTCTAAAATGATGCATGCACGTTCGGAGTACATGTTTCCCATGAATACTTGCTTTTTTGTAGGTCTTTGCCCTGCAGTGGGCGTAATCAGACTGATGATGATGACTTGCTTTTTTTATGCATATTTCTTTCATTCCAATACAACTAACGCATTCGCATGCCTATGTTTCATATTCCTTTGATTTTGTTGTATTTTCTCCATTGTGTCTTTCTCTCCTACAGTTATCGGATGTTGGATTTTTGCAGCCGCCATATATTTCCCCTCCCATGTACGGCTGTTCTGAATACAATATAAGCCTGTTTCCCTCGTTATTCTTGTCACTCCCTCTTTCTCGCCGGTTTGATCCCGGCCGCGGCGGTCGAATTTCAATGTAGGCGAAATTCTAGAGGCCCGTGTACTGTACAATGTCAGTGCACGTTAAAGAACCCCGGGTGGTCGAAATTCCCAGAGCCCTTCACTACGGCGTTTCTCGCAGCCTGAGTCGCTTTGGGACGTTAAACCCACACAAGCCCTAAGCCAAACCATCTTTCTCCCCTGACTCGCGATGTGCTCATCTTCCTCGCCCTTTCACTATGCGCCATGACAAAGCGTAGTGTGTTAGTAGGCATTGGATGAATCACGCTAGTGGCACTAGTGCGATGGAATAAATATGGCCGGAGGCCTGCAGTCATGCAAAGGAATTGTTAAGAAAAAACTCTACTCGTAGCCCTAAACTGTGAAAGCCAAACGTTGCAACACTATTGTCACGCACATCCGCCTCCCAAGCGGGGGGTACGGGTTCGATCCCCAGCACGTCCAGGTAACCCCCGGTGATACAACGAGTACAAGCTTTCCCCTGGCTCGGCTTCTCCCGTGTGAAATGCTTGGAAATGGGTCTTCGACCCCATCTTGCGAACCAAAAATACCCTGTGTCATGGCGCTGCTTGGCCGATGCTACGCTTGCACGAATAGAATCATCATCATCCCACTCTACAGTCGAACCTCGTTACAACGAAAGAGTTTATAACGAAGTAATGGGTATAAAGAAGTAATGGCGATTCCCCTTGAAAGCTCAGTCAACACGGGCTATAACAAAGCTACGGCTATAACGAAGTAATCGCCAGGCCACTTTCAACTTCGTTATAGCGAGGCTCAAGTGTCTTACTATGCAGCGATGTTGACAGCCCCGCAGTAAAGCACGCAGATGTACTAAAAACGAAGTCCCAATTTTGGAAAACTTGTGCGACAGCGCTCTGGTTCTTTCAATCAGTTTGAAAGGTCACTCGGTACTTTGAAATGAGACACCTCCAACGTCGCGAACGGCACCTATGCCACGCATGATGTCAGGCAACCTATTCACCTCTCTAACAAGCACGCGACCAATAATTCGCCTCTCGTGACAAACAAGAAGTGGTAAGGGCGTATTCGTGAGGCGGTAGAAAAGAAAGATACTGAAAAAGCAAACTTAACAAAGCTTCGAGACACTATTCAGGAGCTCCTCATCGGCTAGACTCATCGCTTTATTTTGTAATTTATGGGAAAGCGTTTCTCTCTTATCGTCCCCTTGCCGATGCCTCCGTCATATGACTTGGTAGAAAAACATATGAAGAAATTTTGCGGTTAGCCTATGCCGCTGACTGCCGCGCGCAGTGGGCTGGTTTGAATCTCGTCTTCTAGCTGAGCCTCGCATTTCGAAGCGGGTCTGCTCAAATACCGTGATGCTGCATTTATTGGTTGCTCTCAGTGCGGCCGAGTGTATTTTACGCACGAACGAAAACCAGGAACAAATTTCGGCGAAAACAGGCGTAATCACGACAGAAACACACACAGGCAGAAAATGCCTCGTTCTCAAGGTACATGTCGGGAGTGTATGCGGCCCATAAAAATCCAATCTATCGTGCGCCGCTACTTTTGGAGTAGGCGCCGCTGCTATGCGGGGGAACGCAGCGGTCGATGCGGGGCGTTATTGCTCATCAAGTTCGGCGACTGTAAACAAGCGTGCCCGGCCAAAACACGAATGCCTCACGGCGTCCGAAAATTCCTCGCAGCGGTCACGGAGAGCGGCGTGGTTTACAACGGGTGTGTCTACAATCAGGAATACTTTCTGCGATGACATGAAAGCTAACGCCTATCCATTCTTTTTGTAGAACTGCTTTCATGAAAAAGGGTATTTGTAGCAGATTTTGCAAAAGCTTCTTGCAGAAGCGCAGTTCGCTGGGCGATACGTTATTTAGATGCAGACGTCGTAATTGCCCTTACAAAAAATTCTATAGACGGTCTATAGACTCTCCTAGACTTCTGTCTATAAACTCTATAGACTATCTATTGACGAACCCTAGAGAACAGTCTATAGACTGTTCTCGAGACTAACGGTATAATTGCATTACGAACTGAAACGAACTTCGGATCTCAGACTGTGTGTCGTCTATTGCGTGGTTCGTGCATTAGAACTGCTATTTTGTCCATCGTGCTGACCCGTTTTAAGCTGCATTGATAGTCCTTTCATTTCAATGAAGCAAAAAAAAAAACAGGAATAATTGCAAGCAGGCGTAGCTGTAGACACAGCGAGTAGGAGCTTACGATGTGTGCGTTCGGTCATACAACGAGAGGGCACAAGATTGAGATTTCAGGATGAGAACTAAGTCAGGCGCCAGCAACTTGATATTGGGCCATTTTTAATCTTGAACCTAAAAGGGTCTTTCAGTAATGAGACTCCTTCCATGTGCAGACTGAAACGCGAACCCTTTAAAGCAGAAGCCCCACTGCGCCCGAATGCTTTTTGGTGACGGCGAGGTAAATTGAATTCTTACAATGACAAGAAGCAGTAGCTCAGTGAACATTCATGGAGGCCTAGTAAGTGCGATAATTCGAGTAACCAACACGGGCATTTGATACAGCGGCAGCATGTGTACTTTCACCTGAAAACGCATCAACCAGACACAAAAGATTTGCAGCTTCCCCGCTATCCACGAGGTCAAAGCAATCGCAGTTGCCGCGAAGTCATTCACGCGCACGCATATCTGCATAATACAACCTTATGTGGCCCTCGATTTGGTTCTCAACCAATGCTCAATAATGGCTGAATAAACGTAGTTTGCCATAACAGCTGCTTGAGGTTAACCCTACAGCAACCAAAGACATGGGCGGTGAAAGTAGGCAGTTACACGCAACCGAACCAGGTTATTGAAAGAAATTGCTTTCTGTGTGCATTTCCTCTGGCGTTATCTTTGGTTCCTGTGCTGATAACCTACTTAAACGTTCAGGTTGGGCGTACATGCCCGAATACACATATTACACATATTAACGAGCTTGTTTTCAGGCCCGAAGGCATAATTGTTCTGCGTTTCCTAACACTTAGGCGTAATAGTTTCCGAGCGCGACCAATTGCACGAATTTGCTCATTACGTCGAAGATTTTCGCCATAATCTCAAGCGTGTGCATTGAATGAAGCACTCGAAAAATAACTTTTTCTTTTTGATTCATTTCCTATCCCTCCGCGCCCCCTCCTTCGTTTGACTGCACGCTTTACTAGTTTCAGTATAAGCTTTCATAAGTAACGAGACTTTAAACGCATCGAACGCAAAGGAACATTGAAAACACAGCGAAGTGGCACTTGAATGACGAAAACAGTACAGACAAAAAGAGAACAATTCCAGCTCACCTTTGAGGGCTTATCGAAAAAGCAAGAGAAAAACGGTTATCAGGTTCCAGGCGTTGGCGCGTTCGTAAAAAGTTAAGCAGACATCGCAGTGAGCTAAGCTAGACCGCTGAATAAAAGGTCCCACTTTATTTGTGCGCAAGCAACACGAGTGTGAAGAGACTTTGGTAGTGCCTGCGCATGCTCTGGTCCCGACGAACCATTCAATTCCAGTAGGTCGTTCATATCGCGAAGTCAGCGCAAATGGCTGCAAAATGACTATGCCCGCCTTGAGACCTTTCGGTGAATGAAACTGGGCGCTCATTATGAAATCACGCGACTGCGGAGGCAGGGACAAGATTCTATGCCGCGGTCGTACAGGGAGCTCATTGCCGGTGGCTGTTTCGTAACTGTCCGGGCATTTTACAAAGAGAAATTAGAATACAGCCCAGTCAACTTGAGGAAATCTTTTCGATTCCCGACGCTTCTACCAAGCAACAACTCTGCCAACGAGCGCAGTGTCGGGGCAGTTTGTTCCCTCGTTGTTACATTAACTTCGGGTATTTATTATTGCGGTACTGTTTAAAGAGAGGTCAGGTGCGCAGGGAGAGCTCTGCAGTTTTTCGTGTTATACAACGCAGTCGCCGCTATTCTGGCGCTCGTATGCAGAAGCGATTTTCTTAGTTTTTTCTTAGCGTGGAGAGCAGGCACGTGTGTTTTTCTTCGAGTTAATCTGTTCTTGTTAACCAAAACAGCATGCGAACTTTTCTTAAGGACGCTCATTAAACTTCTGTTTCTGTGTTATGTATGATATTGACGGGCGATCCATTTCCGTCACCCTCCAGCCTTTGCTTCCGCAAAGAAAATGTTGCAGAGGCTGTGCAGGTTTGAGAAAATATATAAGCGTGCGAAAAAAAAAACTGGGTCAGGCTAAGCACGTGTAAGTAACGTTTCATCAGAGTGCGCAGGTAAGGTTGTTTTGACGAGGTCTCCCACGGAAACATCCCGAATCGCGTGCCAACCAACTTCGCCGTTCTGAAGCGTGCGGTCTGAAATAGGCAAGGAAGTGACCGAGACCTTTTTCAAAAGGTGAAAACATATCCCCTTGCTAATGCCCTGCTAAAACCCAAAGTGCCCAAAATGCCCAGTTTTGGGCATACCATATTTGTGTGCCCAAAACAACTTAGAACCGGATTTATAACCTAACTGCATAATTACAAATGTTTGAGCAGAAACACTTGAAGTTTCGGTTGACGGGTTTTCTTGTTCAGAATGCAGCTTTTCTCATAGGTTGCTTTACAACTTGCCCGTGAGCATGATGGCGCAGAATGTTGCATCTTCATTCTTAGTATATCGGAACAAGCGATTCTTTCCATTTCGTAATTATAAAGCTAACTGTAGTAGACAACTGAAAAGCACGATGCCGATGCAGTAGCCACTTTCCGGGACCGCCTTGAAAGCCACTCCGCAGAGAGAGACATTACGCCCCATAACCCGGGTAACGTTTTTATTTGCATGTTTTTCAACAGGGAATTATTGAACATGTGGCTGAGTGCAAAGAGACTGTCACGGCATCAAACTAAACCAAGGCACCTAGCCCCTTGCCACGTGTAGGGTAGAATATTGGGCTTCGCCTAGTTAACATCCGTGCCCTTACCGTTCATCTTTCTCACTCTCTCTTTACACCGAGTAAATGCCAACACGTATATGGGTTCCGAGCTCTTTCTTACGCCGACGTTAAGAAGCGTTGTCCGTAATTACTCCATAATCACGTGGCACATTACACCGCTCATAGCGTTCGTCTATCCAAGATTTGATATCAAAGAGTAGATATACGTGTGAACGCTCTCGGTAAGTAAAATGTCAAAAGCGCTACTGTGAATGGACGATCATATTGCGGGTTCGACCAAAACTGGCAAAAAATAAAAAGTGCTTCTTTCTGAATAGAAAATAAGCTTTGCATAATGCTTGTCGCAGTATTTCCTCTACAGACACTATCCAACCGTTAAAACATGTTAGCGCAGTGTAAACTATGTTGAAAGCCGAATATTGCTCAGGAAACCGCCGTGATATTCTTTGTATAACCTTTGTCCATTACACCAAACAGCGATATTTAGAGGTGCTTTTAGGCTCTGCTCAGGTTTCTGTGCTCGGCTGATGCACAGTAAGCGGTGTGTACCGAATATTTGGCGCGAATGTTACTCGAATATTTTCCTTTATGTCAACAGGCGGCGAAGCGAATATTAGGCGACAACTTTACAGTGGATAAGCGCATTCAGTAGGCGCCACATACTGTCTGAGATGTTCCAAGCACGACGCTTCAGTTGTTTACATGTTGCTTACACCTGCGCAGCTCCCCGCCACCTTCCAATGGGCCGCGTTGCCAGGTTTAATAATTACTGGTTTTGGGGGAAGGAAATGGCACAGTATCTGTCTCATATATCGGCGGACACCTGAACCGCGCCGTAAGGGAAGGGATAAAGGAGGGATTGAAAGAAGAAAGGAAGAAAGAGGTGCCGTAGTGGAGGGCTCCGGGATAATTTCGACCACCTGGGGATCTTTAACGAGCACTGAAATCGCACAGCACACGGGCGCCTTAGCGTTTTGCCTCCATAAAAACGCAGCCGCCGCGGTCGAGTTCTAACCCGGGAACTCCGGATCAGTAGCCGAGCGCCCTAACCACTGAGCCACCGCGGCGGGTTCAAACTTCGTTTTATAGCCGGGTTTAGAAAGCGCTTTATCCCCTGGCAACCACGAACAGTTGGATCATGACCGCACTAATGTGTTGTCGAATTCAATGCATGGGCTGAATGCGCAGCTCTCTCTCTCTCTCGAGCCCGTATATTAAATCCGAGCGCAGCAGATGTCCCACTCCCTGAAAATTTCGTAATTCGCGCCCTTTACATTGGGCAGGGAGGATCGTCGCCGCCAATGCGCCACAGTACGTGATGCTGTTCCTTCTGAAAACCTCGCGGAGGCGTTAGCCACCCTAATAATGCATGGGCACCTGTTCCTGGCACAAATTGAAGCGCGCGGTCTACCTCTGCATTTCCTCGTTAGAACGGTGCAGCGTCGTGGGGGCTGCAGAGATGACATCCGCCATTCTGGAGCGAATGTTAAGGCTGGCCTTGCTTATCAAAGCCTTTTTTTTTGTTTACTGTCGCATCTACTCTACGTTGTTTGAACCACCGAACGCTTTTACCCTCAAAACGGTTTGAGAAGTAGGGTCTTCAGTAGCAAGAGCCCGGCTCTGACTTCCAGAGCACTGCACAGTTTTAGTTCCCATGAGTACGCGCACAGCCATCTACGCGGAGATGCAGGAGCGAGGCGCAAGACGACTCCCCTCGCCACCCCCTTTTTTCTCCTCTCCTAGTCTCCACAGCAACGTGTTCGAAGAGCGCGTTTCCTCGGCATGTGTCCCTGAGGCATCAGACGAGCCACGTGCTTATGCTTCTGCTGGAGACAAGCGGGCCGCCACCGGACTTGGCTACGCTGCGGCAGGAATAAACAAGGAGGAAGGTAAAGCGGGCGACACAAGCTGGAATCGGAATTCTCTGACGAAAGGGGCTGACTGACCTGATCGAGCGTCGTCGCCGAGTTGCATACGTATTCACGACGAACCGCGCTGACCCCTTGCGGAGCGGCTATAGCAATGCCCGTTGGAAGGCGCTGTGGCAAGTAGCCGCGGTGCGCCGTTGGTTGTTTCTGCAGTCATCCCAGATGTTTTGTGGCTGCTGTTGTCGTTTGTTAGTTTCCTTGAAAATTATTTCATACAAGCTATAGTATACGCATGCGCGTGAAACAAGAAGCTTCAGCTTTATAAAACCCGATTAATAGTTCGTCAAAAAGTGGGGCAGTGTGTCAAAAGGTAGCAGAGCGGAAAGGAGACAAGCAAACTCGTGATATATGTCATGAAGCTCTTGACGCTTTACGCCGATGTTTTATACTTAGTTTGGAGCTCCACGTATTGTACAAGTTGCAACTGGACTGAGGATTTTTTACCGTGAAACTGTTAGCGGATCACTTCTGGCCTGAGCGTTGGCGCAACACAGCGCGTGAGCACTAGCAGATCCAGCGACCACGCACCTGTTAAGTGACTAAAAGCACTTCTGACTAATTCTCAGAGTGATGACTCTACCACACACGTGAATTCTTCGTCCCTGCCGTCCCTGCATGGTCACGCAAAAATAGATCGACTAGCCCCGATGGACATACGCGCACCTAACTTTCTGCTGCCCCCTGCAGCTCCACCAGCACTACACCACCAAACGAATACAACACCAAATGACCACCGGCCCTCACTCCTAAGGGGCTGCGGAGCATCTAACCAAGGCGGCGGTCAGACCTCTTACGCAGCGGAGGGCGCTAGGAATCTCTGGCTCAAGACAGGCCTCCATGGAAAACTGAACCTGGCAAAGTTTAACTCTGATTTTTGCCAAGGGCAGTGTCATTACCATTATGGATAACAGAGTTCAAGTAGTCGAAGAATTCTATACAGATCTCTACAGTATCCGAAGCAATCAGCCTACTAGTGATGAAGCCAGTAGTAACGCAAAAAGAAGTGAATAAACCTTTGCAAGCAGTGGAAAAGGACAAATCGGCATGTGATGATCAGGTAACTGAAAATTTCTTGAAGAAAAGCGGGGACATTGTGCTGGAAATACTTGCAAACGTGCATGAAAAGTGCCTTACGACATCTGGCGTACCGGAACGTAGGAAGAACGCCCGCTAACCCCATTTTAATTCATTAAAAATGGGACGCGAAGGACATGAAAAAATTACAGGCCGATCGTCTATCTGTTCCTTGTTTTCAACGTATTTACTAAGGCAATCGCTAGTCAAGTTAAATCAACCTTATGGCTTCAGTCAACTAAAGAACCCAGCTGGCTTTCGGAAAGGCTGCTTGAGAATCGATCATATTTACACTATCAATCAGGTAACAAAGAAATGCGGAAAATATAACCAACGCCTACATATAGCCTTTCTAGATTACGAGACAGCATTTCACTGAATTTAAACCTATGTGATCATGCAGGCATTGCGTAAGCAGGGTGTTGGAGAGGCTCATGCCAAAAGTCTGGAAATATAAACAGCGGCCGCTCTGCGACCATACTCCTTTACAGAGAAGGTGATAAAATACCAACCATGAAAGGTGTGTGGCAGATCGATAAGGTCTTTTCGTTACTGTTCGCCTCTTGTTTACAGGAGGTATTCAGAAAACTGGAATGAAAAGAATTGGGTAAAAGTTAATACGGAATATTTTAGTAACCTCCGACTGGCTGATTAAGTTATTCGGGGAACGAATGGCAGAGCATGAGCGATGACCTAGACAGGCATAAAAATTAATACAAAGAAATTTAAAGTAGCGTTCAGCAGTCTCGAAAAGAAACAGTAGTTTATGATAGGTGGCAAATCATCGGATCTGGTAAGGGAATGCATTAACTAGGGCAGATAGCGACTACAGATCCGGACCACGAGAGTTAAATAACTAGGGAAATAAGAATGTGGTAGAGCACACATGGGAGGTACTATCGGGTCTTGAAAAGCAGTTTATCAGTATCCAATACGAGGAAAGTATATAACAGCTGTATATTACCGGTACTAACCTATGAGGCAGTAGCAGTGGAGGCTAACGAACAGGATTAATATTAAATTGATAACAGCGCAGCGGGCTATGGAAACGAGAATGATAGGTGCAACGTTCAGAGGAAGGAAAATAGCAGAAAGGGTCAGGGGGGAACAAACGCGGGTTAATGACATACTAGTCGAAATCAAAAGGAAGAAATTGGCGTGGGAAGGGCATGCAATGCGAAGGCAAGATAACCAATGGTCGTTATGAGCAACAGACTGGATTCCAAGAGAAGGCAAGCGCATCAAGCGGTGGCAGTGAATCAGATGGGCTGATGAGACTAGGAAGTTTGGGGGATAAAGTGACCGTAGCTGTCAGAGGATGGGAGTTAACTGAAGGGATATGGGAGAAGGGTTTGTCCTGCAGTCGGCGTAGGCTGATGATGATGATGTTTACGAACCGAAATAACCGCGACGTCATGAAAATCGGTCGCCACCATTGGTTGGAGGGCCTCCTTTGAAGAGCATCCGACTACAGATGAGCACCCATGGCGAAAGTCATTTTTTATTACAGCCGATGTGTCGCAATGCGCAACATCAGCACGACAGCATTCAAACAGGACGCTACGACGGTTTCCATCGCTCCAGTTACATCTCCTTTGGCTCCCTGCGCGTGTCAGCTATCAATTCTGCTCTTACTGACGACTGACCTCGCGCTATCCTGCACCTCTGCAGCCCTTGTCTCTGGGCAAAGACTGTCCTCTAGGTACGCTACAAGAGAGAAATGCGGTATAAGACGGATCTTCTACTGATTCTACCAGTGTGGCTTCAACGAAGCTTCGCCCGCAACTGCACAGCGCCCGCGGCTGAGAGCCAATAAGGCGCTTCGAGACGTCACGTACTCCGCTGTCGCCGCCCGCGCCGCAAACGAGCGAGCGAGATCGGCGATGCAAAGCCTTCTACGTCTTCTCCCTGGCCACATTCCCAGTGGTTGGAAGCGACCAATCAAGGTATAGATTTGCGGCCTACCTACGCGGCCGCCGCAGCGCGCCGCCGTCCGAGCGGTGTGACGTGCGCTCACCCGGTGGCAACAGGGAAGCATTACGCGTATAGGCAGGCACGCACGAGGAGGAAAGAGAAGCGTGATAGGCGAGAGGCGTAGAGTTATGTGATCGAGTAGGGGCTGCAGCGACCTCATCAGCCCAGGGCTGCGGACACGCGAACCCGAGGCTTCCCGAGTCGGCGAGCTCGCTATATGGTCGGCCCGTCTCTCTCTGGGGACCGGATAGCGCGCGTCACGCGGTCCGGATGGTTTACGACTTCGCCCTTTAGGCTGCCCGACCGACGAAGTAACGTCGATAAAAAATAAAGTGAAGAAGAATAAACGCGCTACGGCTGCCTTTTGTCGTCCGCGAAAGGACGCCGCCTCGCTGTGGCTGTCGCCATTGCTATGCATTAGAGGCGAGTGTGTTTGGGATGAGGGGGAGGGAAGTGCGCCTAAACGCGGGGCTGCTACGCCCGAGGGGGAGGGGGGGGGATGGGAAAAGGATACCCAAAGTCGACGTCGGACAATGGAGGTGTTCCGAGCCCCGTGAATGCATACTGCATGTGTCAGGTCTTGAACGCCGCTGAAGAAAAGGTCAGCTCAGTAGGGGTGCAGCAAGGTATAGCGGCACAAAAAGGAAAATACGTAACAACGCAAGCGCGGTGGAATTGCAGTGTGAATGTCAGCTGGCGAGTGGGCAGAGGGAGAGGGAATCGTATGCAGAAACCAGCGCGAGAAGTGAATCTCTGTTTCGATCAAAATTTTTCATGGATACTTGAGAAGAATCATCGTTAGCTGCCTAACCAAGTCAAGTGCTCTGATCATGGCTCAAAAGCCGCTTTCATGAATTCTGCCTGCTTGTGGCAACAAATTTTTTTTTATATATAGCGAAAGCTCCACTTCACGACCAAAGCTGCAAAAGCTGTTTCATCGCTGAAGTGACCTATATAAATAAATAAAATAAACATTGCCGTGACTGGGTTTAGAGCCCGCGACGGTGATCAGCATCACTGGCGACTGCACGAGAGCCCAATGCTATCAACGGAGCCGATCACGCCTTGTGTTAAACTGCAACACACTTTCGCGCGGTGCATTGCACATCGTCGTCTTCATAAACTTCTATCTGAGGCGCGAATAGATTATATCAGGTCACTTTATTCTCGATCAGAGCTTAACCTGAGTCTAATACCGTCGCCAGACGTGCCGACGACCAAACAAAGCAACTCCACGAGCCAACAAGGCTAAACAGATTCTTTCGCACGTCTGCTCTGTTTAGGCACGTTAAAGCCCCACCAATTTTTTTTAACAGGTCAGCCAGGTATATTCAAAGGCTTGATAGAAATTTCAGTTTCGAAACTTCGAACAACGGACGTAGGCACATGCTGTGTTTGTATCCACACAAATAGAAATATGAGAAATCCCGCGTCGTCGTTGATGAATCCTTTCAGCCAGTTGCTTTAAAACAACCTAAAAAAGCTCGTAAACCGTGGGTAACCACTGCTGTATTAAAGCTTATTAAAGGGCGAGGTGAACTGTACGATAAGTTTTGCAATCTAGAAACCTTGACACATTAAAAAGATACAAAGTGTACAGAAATTTCGTAAACAAAGAAAAACGTTCAACCAAAAGGCATTAACACGCAAATCTCTTTAATCTACTATAGCATCAGAGTACATATGGAGGAATTACGTATGAAGGAAAATAACACCAGCCAAAAGAAGACACATGCAGGAAACTGGTAGACAACAGGATAGAGACTGGACTACCAACTGTTCATTTAGGAGATCGGGTCTAAAATATATACAATGCCCCAGTCTCATGACCATCGCAGAATCACCATCCGACTTACCCATCCGTCATGGAACAAATATATTAATGATAAAAATTACAAAGACCGTATTTACCCAGTGTAGAAAATCTTGTCAGTAACAGGTAATCATTGTAAAAACAGTCAAAAACAATAAAACCATAAAAAACAAAAAGCAACACTTTCAGCACCCAACAACCCACAGAATCCATGAAACCAACCTCCTTTCTTCGAAGGACAACAGTGCAATCACTACAACATGCGTCTACAACATGGCATTGTAGATATTGAACCCCGATCTGGTAAACAAACAGCTGGTAGACCAGCCTCTTCTTCGTTTCCTGTGGGCGTTTTTTTTGGGGGGGGTGGGGGGGGGGGGGCTTGTGCTATTTACATCAATGCAATGCACCAACTAGCCTAAGACTTGCTTAACTGATCCGGTATACTAGAAGCCAGAAATAATTAAGCATGACAATTCATTAGGTAAACTAGTCAGTCTCACAACAAACGATTCTGTGTATTGTACACGCAGCCCGGAAAAATGGAAAGTTGATGTATGCGGCACAAATTACGGGAAAGAAATGCTGAAATTTCGTTTGCCACCCATCCTAGACGAGCTGTTTGGCGAAGAAAACACACAGACGTTACCGATAAATCATTCAGGGATTTGCGCAGTATGTTTCGGTAACCATAACAAAAATAGACATGGAAATATAGTTGGCTTTCTGTCTGGCTCTTGTAATGTGTACAATTCCAAGGGTTTTCTTTTTCTTTTATCATAATTTTTCATAACCTCAAACATATATTGCACACATCTTTCATGTTCCCCAACCTGAAATTGTTTGCCTTTGTTATTTGTATTACGTTTTAGTTTTCGTGCACGCTCTTTCGTTTCTGAGCAGCGTTTTTTTTTTTTTAAGATGTATACCCTGCTTTGTACAATCCCGCGCTTTCCGCTGTATGCCTTGCAGGGGGCACGGACCTTGTCAACTCTCTTTAAGGCCTTTTTTCAGCGCCCCTAAGCATCTGGGGATGTTTGAACAAACTGATTTGATTCGATTTGATATTGAACTGTGTGCGAAGCAAAGGCGTGGAGCGATCGTTAGAGCTCTCGATGTGCTGCGCAACTCACCGAAAGAACCAGCACTCGATCGACTGTGCACATTGTTGCATTTTCCTTAATTAATCTCAAATACAAAATGGCATGCGACCTGCTATCTTCGCCTGGTTACTTAGATTACAGGCTGAAAAAAATTAATTAATCGAATGGAGGTGAAATCCTTCGTCCTCGCTTGTTCGTGCGCTCCTCACAGATATTCCGTGGCTTGTTGATATCTCTCCAGTCAGTATAATCTGTCGTTCTGATAAGGCAAGTACAAGTGAGAGGATGTGACAGCAAACTGTGCGGAATCAGTCGAAATAACAACCAATCGCCGCTGTGGTTGTGGCTAATCTCGTGAGTGACCCGTCTTTTGTGGTTCCGAAATATTTATACAGAGGTGAACTACATGTGTCCAGTTATATTGCATGCCGAGTCGTTGATTTGTTTACTGTTTTAGAGCCCAGCTTTTGATCGTCGTCGGCGTAGCACAGGTGGCGTGTGTGGGCGTGTGGCAGGTGGCTTGCTGGCAGGCAGTAGCAGAGTGAAACGCCGCCTACCAAGGCTGCCACAGCTGAAGACATGTGACCAAATTTCGCATTACCGACCATCGTAGTCGTCTGTCCAATTTTTTTGTTGTAATTCCAGCAACAAAGTATCATCTTCCCCTTTTTTGCTTACCCAGAAACGGGCCAGAGTTTTCACGTGGATTTCTTTATAGCGAAATTTATTGCCGCAGGGTATCAATAATGGGTGAAGGTGTGATGATTTCCTTTTGTAGACGTGGATTTCTTTTTGTAGACGAAGACTGAAGTCACTAACAATGCGCCCGGCGACAGATGCGGCCACCAACTATCCTCATATAAATTGTAAATTGTGGGGTTAAACGTGCTGAAGCGACATGCAGGATATGAGAGATGCCGTAGTAGAGGACCGCGGATTAATTTATACCGCATGGAGTTCCTTAACGTGCGCTGACAGCGCACGGCACATTCGATTTATTTATTTAGCTTCCACTGAAATATAGATTCCACGGCCTGGATCAAACCCTCAGCCTTGGGACTAGCAGCCGTAGGCCAAAGCCACTGAGGCACGTTGGCGGGTGAGGGCAAGACAGGCTCAGTTCAGATAACAGACGGCGAACGTCTCGTGTTTTGTTCTGTGTACTTACTGTACGTTCTCCATTGCGCAAAAATGGTCATCTTGAGAATGCTTATAGTCGGATACAACTTAAGTTCGCGGTGAAGCTCCGCCCACATTCAGGGCCATCGCATAATTCCTCCGCGACAAAAAAGTGGTCCGTCGTTAAAACTTTTCTTGTTACCTAAACAAAAAGCCAATCACAAGAAAATATTATAAGCCCTAAAATTTTGATAAATAGCTCTTTTAATAAAGTCAAACATTAGAAAGCTGATTTTGTTTACTGTTGTGATTGGCTAGCGGAGTAATACAAGACTCTGAGGAACATGGTCCAACGTTAACAACTGTTTTTTTTTTTTAAGTTGTATCCTACTTTTTTTTTTTTATAGAAGCATACCTCAATACTGCTTTTGCGGCGCGTTTGTTCAGAAGGAAGGTGGACTCCTAGGCGCACTAAGGAAGGGGATTGTGGCGCAGAGGGGAATGCGCTAACACTAAAGGGAGCCTAGGACGAGAACTTCGCCTCGTGTTTTCTGTACCAATTCTGCCTGGACTTTACTGCTTTCCTGCAAATTGTAAAACATGCTTCTGCTGGGAAACAAGTCTATCAGGGCAGACCTTACACTCGTCCATCGGCAGCAAAGCTGTTTACACGAGTGCGCGCGAAAACTCTGCAAGGTAGAGTGTGGAACGGAACGTATTGGAGAAAGCAAGATGTGCTGGGAGCAGGTGGACTGTACGGACCAATGCGTCAAAGCGGTTTCGTTAATTGCATTTTTCGCCATTTCCACATTGCTGAATATTAGATCTAGAGGCTTAATGAAGGTGGTCCTGCGTTTGCTACGTGCTTATGTCGCCTGAATTGCGTCATCTGCTGCTCGTGTAGATTTCACAACTCAGGAATCAGCCACGCAAACGGAGCCTAAACATGGATAGGCTCGTGTATGCGCGGAAGCGCTCTTCGGAGCTGTTGCAGAACTGTTTGTGCATAGGTAAGTACGTTCGTAGACATTTCGTGCATTAACTTTACTGTGCACGGGCTGAGTGTGTGTGCTTTGAGCGCCATGTGCGCAGGCGTGCACTACGTTCGGGCCTACGTCATCAGATATGCGTTGCTCCCACGCTTTTTAATGCGTTAGCATTAGAAGCATTCTTGGAAGCGGAAATGGCGACCGCCGACATGCTTGACCACCTGAGATATAACGAAATGGAATATACTCTCTCAGATATAACGAAGCCTAATATGCCACCTCGAGTATAACGAACTTTCGCGTGTGTACACATCGGATATATCGAGCTTGTGTGTCAACTTCGGATGCTAATGCGTTTCAATGAAACAGCGAGGATCGCCTCAGGGTTTTTCATTCATTGGACAGCGTATTTCAGTACTTCGTGTGCACGCTTGCAGCCTTGCGCATTACATGCGTAGATATCCGCAATAGCCTGTTCTTGTTTCTTTTTCGTTCAAGTCCTTTCTTTTAAAGAAATCAGGGTAGCTGCTCTCCATTTGACCACAATGCCTGGTTCATCGGACTTTCCAAAAGCCTATAACACAGTGGTCGTTGTTGTAGTTGCAGTAGTAATATTGGTAGTAGTAGCACAGCAGTAGTGGTGGTAGTGGTAATATTATTATTAGCATTAGTAGTGGGGCAGTAGCTGCTATAGTAGTTATAGTAGTACTAATGGCAGTAGCCATGAAAGTAGTGACTGCAGGAGTAGTAGTAGTAGTAGTGGTAGTAGTAGTAGTAGTAGTAGTAGTAGTAGTAGTAGTAGTAGTAGTAGTAGTAGTAGTAGTAGTAGTAGTAGTAGTAGTAGTAGTGGTGGTGGTGGTGGTGGTGGTGGTGGTGGTGGTGGTGGTGGTGGTGGTGGTGGTGGTGGTGGTGGTGGTGGTGGTGGTGGTGGTGGTGGTAGAGTAGCAGGAGTGACAGTGTTATTCGTTGTAGTAGCATCCACACCACATCTATCATACAGAACACACAATAGCGTCGCCAGTACGAGATACCTGATTGCCTTCTTTCCAGTAAAAGGGGGAGGGGGGTAGAGTTCATCTGTTGACCAATGAGGATGAGGTGCGGCACCTGCTACCACGGGAACAGGGACTAATGTTTGTAGGGCAGAAGAAGTAATGGACGATGACGTAACAGCTCCTGCTGCCGTTTCTTTGACCCTGATTGACGGCGAAAACTTTCACTTTCTTCTTGCCTTCTGATCAATTTGTATAGATTTCCGCTTTTCATTTGTAAAATAATCTTTGCGGAAAGAGCCATCTCGCAGACACGAAAAGCTGGTTATTACGGTTGCGTGGCATAAAATGCCGTCTGTATAGTATGCGTTGAAGCTAAATAAACTTTGAGCCTGGTTTAAAGCGAGACAAAAGGATTTAAAAACGACAGCTGCCGATGAGCATATTTCGATTAGCTTCCGAAGCAATATGGTCTTCCTAGGAGAGCCAGGAACTGAGATACGCAGTGGAGCAATTTGCTGCAAAGCGATCGCAAAAGTGTGCTCTCCCCCTCAGAACTGACCGAGTCTGCAGCGCGCATCCTCCACTGGGCAAGAAAAAACAAAAAAAAACAAAATTAGCTTCATAGGTATTAGACGAACTCGGCACAGAGTCCACTCGGCCCACACTCTTGCCAGAACGTCGCTACCGAGTATACAGAGAAGGGCACTTGCACGCTCAGCTTTCGTGACTGTTCAATCCTGCCACTTGTGGACAGCTTTCTCCAGATGACTTCTTTTCTGTATGCATACATGTGCGTGATGGCTGCTTTACTCGGCCAACACGCCGGATACGTAGCGGTCGACTGCAGAGCAGAGACGCTTTTATGTCGCCGCGGAAGCCGGCTGATCCGTGCGACTCGAGCGTTATTGCTCCTTTAGGTGGCAATACAGGGCTCTTCGAGTAGCAGCGCTTCGTAAACCACGTTGCACGTAAGTAGTCGCTGCTAGAGTGTTTGCCGCACTGCGCGCCTCCTGCGCTGCTGAGAGCGAGCGGCACCGAAGAGGGCAGTGAACGGCCCCAATCACAGACGCCCTGTGGGACCGCCGCACTAAAACTTGTTCGCTTCGGGGCGGTCCCTTTTAACAGCAGGTTGAGTTTCGTTGCAACAACAAACACAGCCTAGTTTTTCCTTCTTCCCTTTCTCAAACGCACGCCTGACGCTGTACGGACCGGTCAGGGACAGATTTAAAAGCGCAATTCAAGCGGAGATAAGATATGTGACATAGCAAACCGCAGAATGTTCTTTTTCCGGCCTTGCTTCTCCAGAGGCTCTATATTGCTTCGCTACACCCGCCGCTCTTGGTGTCTTCGACTTTTCTTGTTGCTGCTCATTCCATCGGGTGATTTGGGCCGTGCTGCTGGCAGCCGCGACGGGGTTGTATTGCGGGCGGAAGATTTTTATAAACCCTAGAATGTCTGCCGCAAGGAATCCTGGATGAGACTGAGACGGGAAGAGGAAGGACGGGGGAGGCGTGGAGGATAGAGTAGCGGTTGAAAGACGAGAGGAAAAGCGAAAGCAAGAGGCAACCGAGGAGACCTCCTTCAGAGCTTGGTTTGCTCAGGGCGCAGCGCTGTGCTCAGCAGAGGCGGAGGGCGCCGCCGGCGCCTGCTCTGAATGCCAGCGCTGTTGGTTGAGGGGGTCCATTTTTGTATCGCTTTCCCAGGTGCCAGCCCCCCTTCGCGCTCTCCCGTTTCGATGGCCGGCTCGCTGCTGCTGCTGCCAGTCTCCTTCGCCTCCACCCGCGAGTGCGAGAATGGTTCCTCCAGTCGTAACTTTCTCCCCTCGGAGGGCGCCCGAGCGGCCTGCTGTCCCGTGGAGCGAGACGTTGCGGCTTCTTCACTGCGCGTCACGGCTCGATGAGCGACGAATGCCGACTGATCGCCCTCGCCCCTTTCTGGTGCGTGTGATTGGACTCGGACGATACGCGGCAGGCCCCTCTGTGTGGCCGCAAAATGATGCGCCGAGGCAGCAGCTGCTGGTGTTTGGGGTACCGCGCCATCTAGGTCACGCCGTGATTGTGTGGTTGTGAAAGGCGCTTGCGAACGCCGGTGGCGCTTGTTTTGGTACGAATTCGGAACAGATAGCAGGTCAGCAGTGACGACAGTTGTGAGCTGCCGACATTCATCCGCCACCTCAACGGACTGTCTTTCGGCATCGCATTAGGATTGAGGTAGCCGGTTTGTTTAAAAGAAGGTGCAGCATCCCTACATCAACGGTTCCCCTCGCTGAGCATCGTTCGGGCTATCCAAACTGCTAACGCTGTCATTGCACCACAAATGTGAGCTTCGTGGGATGTCACACTGGACGCCAGGGATAAGATCATCTGTTCATCCCTGAGGACATCTCAGCGTCAGTGTGCCAGGAGATGCTGTCTCGCAGCACGAGCGCCCAGCGAAGAGGACTTCATGTATTTTAAAGGTGAGAGCCCATTGTTGTCCCGGCTGTCGCGAACACGTAGAAATTCTGTTATATCGCAGTAAACGCGCAACGCTTTTGCAAAATGTGGACAATCCATTATGTGGGGATCAGTCCGCGAGATATTGAAAGGGCCAATGTAATTTGAAGTTCTGCAGCTAGGAGAAACATTTTCTGTGACGCATATGTGCGTGGTGATCGCACAGCGCTTTTCTCTCGCGCTTCGGCTAGCGTCCTGTTTGCTGGTCCTCTCTTGCTAGCCGATGCGGAGCCGCTCTTGTTTATTACTGAACCCAACCCAAGACCCACAACTCTTGCTGGAGGGCTCTGTACAATTTCGCGTACTGAAGTGCGAAGCATGCCGCGCGTAGTACCCTGTAGCCCGAAGCCAGCACTAATAAATAAATTTTAGTTCCGCTTACTGCGACTACCTTTTTCAGCCATTTGCTGTAATCGCCATTCGAATTGCAAGCGAAAGTAGAACCTCACATTGGCGGACCAATCAGTTGCCAACCTAGGCGCCCTTTTCACCTGTATTTTTTTTTTACTTCAATCTGAGAAAAAGAAGCAATTAGCTGGTCACGTGATATTTTTGCGTTCTCAGCGGACGGAATCCGGCGAACTGAGGAACCAGCAGCTCTCGTTGTAAAACTGACGTACTGTGTGGAGAGAAAGTGGTTGATACAATGCTAGTTTGGTCCAAAGTCCATCGTACCGCCTCGCCATGGTCAATTCTGGTGTCGGGACAGCAAAAAAACAGACCGTTTCAATGTGAGTGCTCCAGTTTTCTCGCTCTGATCCACCGCTCTCCTCTTCATCGAAAAAGCCGTTAGCACTGGAATGCAGTCCATTCAAGAGTTCGCGTGGTATACACCATAGCTACAGCGCAGCAGACGGAACACAACAAGGAAGACACAGCACGCGCTGTCTGTCACAACACTAAAAAAGAATCCTGTGTCCCGTATGTTGCGCTGCAACTATGGTGATCTCAAACCAACTCACCAAACGGGTCGATTTGTGGCACACACCACTTGTGCTTCCGATAGCACGTGATTTCCAAGTAATGCATATTAAACGGCGGGTGACGGAGAATTCCGAATTCCCCGATAAGGTGACCCGTGCAGGTAAATTAAAGACGTTAATTCAGACGTTAATTCAAGAGCTTCACATTTGCTGTTCACTTAAGAAGGCATCAGAGGAAAGTATAAATCAGTTTCCTTGAATACTATCACGTTAGTCTTTGTAATGTCTTTATTAGTTGATTACGACCGCCGCCTTCACGACTGTAGTGTGGGTGAGGCCGGGTTTGACCTAGGAATGGAATGCCGTAAAGTTGTAGTCAACGTACTGTCAACGTGCTGTCAACGGTCTGTCGCGGGATTCACCCGCGAGAGCCAGCTGCAATACAGTAGGTCGCCTACAAGTCTACGGCAATCCATTGCACGACTGCGGCAGGTGGCTGGAGAAAAAGTGGGTGAGGGTTGACGGCCGAGTGCTTGTAGACGAGAAGACAGCTTGTCGGTTTGAGTCGTCGGTGTCTGTAGCCACGAACGGGCCTGGTGCATTGACTACGGCGACGCATTGCGCCAGCATGGCCGTGTCATGCCAATGAAGAGGCGAAAGAGGTGAATGCAGTCTTTGTGGCCGCGATCTGGCTGCGGTGTGGACTGCGTTGAAGTGATACTATCATCCAATCTCTTGAAGCTCGTGCTCTGCTGATAACGAGTCACAGCTCAGAGAAAGAGCCATCTGGCCCATGTAGCCGGAGCTGGCAACGAAACAGTAGAAATAGCCACGTGAATCAATTTGGGTTTGATCTGACAAGGGTGTTAATGCAAGTGATGATAAAACAAGTGACCATGCATGTTCAAGCGCCGCCTAATGAATGAGAATGCGAACAGCGATATTCAGACTGGTCCATATCTGCGCAATTTTGTGCTGTTCCGATACATATTTGCGTAATTCGTAAAGACGTGGTTGTCAATTTAGAGTCAGGGGGAGAGGGAATATAATTCGGTATTATTTGAGCTTTTTCACCTGTTTGGAAGTCTGGATTGCCGTTCAGTGCAGTAAGTCTAAATGATGGTGACTGCCCCGTGAGCCAGCGCAGACACGGGAAAACGCCTGTGCACCAACACCCACGCACCGGTGTACAGGCTTGAATGCGGTTGTTTCTGCATGCGCGCAGGTGTGCCTTACTGTCCTTTTATATTTTACCACCGAGCTAACATCGAGCCACACTTTCTGTCAGGCCAGCCTCGCTAGTCGCAAAAGAAGATTCTGTCACTACTGCTGAGAAGTCCAGGTCAGTTTCACGTTACACCTGGTTGTTTTGTTGGGTACCTACATGCAGCTCCGTTGCGGATAGTGAACAGACCACTGGCGGCAGCATTAACGCTGAGCGCGGTGCGTTTTATTCGGAGCTACTCGAGTTGACAGAGCTGGCGGTACAGCGTGTTCCTATTCAATGGCCGCAAAAGGCCGACACGTACGCACGGTAAAATGTACTTTTTCACAGACAGCCATTCCGTGGACATTTTCATTTTGTTGCTTGTGAGTGCGGGGACAGACACAAGACAGTTTCAAAGAAATATAAAATTAAGTGAGGGTTTATATAACGGCGTTCTTCCGGGCACAAAGAAAGCCAACATTCTATGTTACCCAGGAAACAGCGAGCGAAAGGAATAAACACAAAATCATGAAGGAACTCTCCAACACTGCATTACTGAATAGCTTGCTCCTCGGTTATTAAAAATTATTTTTTTCCGCTGTCAAGTGCAGACTCCATAAAAAGGGATTCAAGCAATCTCTTGCAAGCACTCTCTTGGACTTGACCAAAAATCTTTGTCATCTTTTGGGGCCACGCACGTATGAAGTGGTTCTGATCTTTCTGCTGAGCTTTCTTTCCGCATTTATTGATTTGATTAATTGATTGATTGAATAATTGATTGATTGATTGATTAATTGATTGATTGATTGATTGATTGATTAATTGATTGATTGATTGATTATATACACTACTTTTATGTAAACCCGGTTCCTTCTCTTATGCCATATGGGAAACTCTAGAATGAAAAAACAAACTCGCCAGATGGTCCAGCCACTAAACAGCGGGGTTCCAGAAATCAACTTTGTTTCATTACAGTTGCACATATTACCACTGCAGTTGTAGCAGCTGACCCAACTAGCTTAAGGTAGTTCCCGCAGTGACTGGAATTCTGTGCAAGCCAATTCCTGTGGCCAACGAGACAACATGTGAAACTTCGAGTAATCATGAACCGATTTCACATAAGAAGACGTGTGTATATATATATATATATATATATATATATATATATATATATATATATATATATATATATATATATATATATATATATATATATATATATATATATATATATATATGTGTGTGTGTGTGTGTGTGTGTGTGTGTGTGTGTGTGTGTGTGTGTGTGTGTGTGTGTGTGTGTGTGTGTGTGTGTGTGTGTGTGTGTGTGTGTGTGTGTGTGTGTGTGTGTGTGTGTGTGTGTGTGTGTGTGTGTGTGTGTGTGTGTGTGTAAACGGCTGGCCCATGATTTTTTTACAGAAGACGCTGCGGGCGCAAAAGCTTGAACAAGTTCAGAGCGCCAAGTGGCCAGATAACGTTATGTATCAGAGAGACCACGGATTTGCGCTTCTGTAAGCTTCAAAAGAATCGGCTGTGCAGTGCGCACCTTCGCGGCATGGCAGAGGGTAGGACCACCGTACTGAATTGTGACCGCTCCCTTGTACAAAGAGGACCAAGCGAGTTAGTTATGCAGCTAGCGCGGCGCGCTGAGGTCATTAGCAGGCAAACCGGCCCGACGTCCGCGTACGAATCAAATCCTTTCACCCTAAAAGCACTCGCATTTGTCGCGCTAATCGCGCCCACTTGGCGCACACAGTGTGGGATGGGCGCAGACAGTGTGCGGGAACGTGGGCACCTTCCGCAGCCTCCGCACCATCCCCGGCTCTGGCTTTTCATCCGTGGTCATCCGCCTCGCAAAAGCTAGCTCAGAGAGGTCAGCCACTACCGCGCTGTTCGACTAATGCACGGCTTGGTTACGTAATGACATTGTGTGCACAGCTTGCGGTCAGCTGTGGCGTTTGGTGCCAGCAGAACATAGAATCAGAAGTTTGGCTCGTGTGTTTTTGGTTTTGCGTTTGCCTCTCTAAGAGAGGGTTGCCTAGCTGAATGAAAAGTTATTTAATGACGGAATTGTTGAGAAGTTGCGCGATCGGGAGGCGTTGTGACTGGTTACTTTGCCTGTTGATGAATGAGGCACGAGCGAGGTTTCACAGTCGGGTTAGGAAACAGAAGTATAAACGTAGAAAAAAGGGAGAACAGAAAGGTCTTTGTGGTTTGCCGTGAGGCTAAAATGCGAACACATTCCGTCAGAGAAATCACTGCTGTATTTAAATTTTTGTAACCAAGCTACCTTCAATAAACCCACGCAGTGTGAAACCGAAAAGCTGAAGTCCAGTACACTGTGCCCCAAATAACGGAGGGATATACGTATTGCAAAGTAAGATAGGTTGAAGTCATTCGACAGCGCTTAGAAGCGTGTTTGTTGTGAAATATTTCTTGTGTGTAAGCAGGATCTACACTGCGGTCAAGTATTCACAAAGCTAATGAATGACATTTTTCATAAACAAAATAAATATTTTTCACAGATAAACAATACAAAAAGGGGAAGGAGAGGGTTACCACGTTGTGATAAAATGTGTGAGACGAAGAAAATCATAGAGTTGGAAGTTGGCGTCTCCCTTCAAAGAGACATTTCCTTATCGAGTATCGCGCCAATACGTCTGCCACGCACAAACACACACACAGAGATGCATTCACACTTGCACGAGATTACCTGACAGGTCTATAACACCGAAGTCTCGCTTTACTTAATAATAACATAGAGAGAGTACAATTATACTCTTACACTATCTGTCACTCAGAAATAGCATGGCTGCTTGCTTAATTTGCGAGTCACTCTGTGAACGGCATAGGCCATATCGCATTGAAGCAGAACTAAAGAGTGTCCCGCAACTACAGTTAACGTTCGCATTAACTGAGTTTCGGCTCATTATGGCAACCAGCACGCTCTGGTCAGGCATTTCATGTGGAGTATCGTGCTTTTTTTAACCCCAAATTCCTTAAACTGACTAAGCTGCGTTTAGGGATGGACCAATTAGTCGAATGCGTAAGCGCTGTCGTTGATGGCCCTTTCGTGCAGGAAGCGCTGACTACGATAAAGTTGTAATGAATGAACTTGCTTTCTGAGATTACGTAAGTGCTAAACCGAGCGGCGCGCAGCGGTTATGGCAAGTGCGTCTATAAACGCCAACAGCCCCGGCGGCAGTTCTCGCATTGAGAGAGCTCCCGGGTTCCAACCGCCATCTCCGCGCTTCTTCGTCGCTGGTTTCTTCATCCCGTCGTGAGGAATAACCTGGCTGAAGTCGAATCACAGGCGACTCGCACTAGTTTTTTTTTTTTAAGCGCGACCATTACGCAGATTCAGGTGTTTCGATAAAACTTAATAAAACCATATGAGAATTACCAGTCTATTCGCAAATAAATGCATTGATGAAAGCTTGGATGACATGTTTTGACATCGTGTATAGCAAAGTGCGTTTACTGTGACTGCATGCGTCGAATATAGCCTATGAAGTTGGAGCACAGTTCGCATTGCTGGCCAAGATTATTGAAGCGAAAAGCTTCACTACGCTAGGTAAAGCAGGCGTCGCGTAGGCCGGAGGATGACCTTGAACGGCCTTCAGCACAACGACGTTAGTCCTGTATGACCATAGTGGTCCAGTTATGGTATCGAACCCATGACCCCTGTCCTTGACCCATGACCTTTAGTTGACCTTCGTCCACTGACCTTTGATCTTTGACATTGGGCGACCTTTGAGTTGACATTTGACCTTAAGAACATCCGATAGGGTGATGTGAAGCCACGTGATGTCATCCGATGGGGGTGTCGTAAGACCATGTGATACCACGTCATAGCAACGTGGTCGTGTAGAACGGCTGTCGCGAGCGCGTAGCGGAGCTGCCATGGACGAAGTGGCAAAATTTGTGACCTATTTAACTGAGGGGCGCTGGACTGATACCTGCTCGAGTAAGTTATTCTTTTTTGTCTTTTCTGCATAGAAATAATTAGATCAATGTAGTACCGGCATGTGCTATCCCACGAATCGCAGCCGTAGGTCATATGACAATGAAAAAGAGAAAATTTAAAATTTTCTGCAAAGGCATATTCGGCAACCCTCGTTCTGAATATGCACGTGCTTTTAATCCTTTGTAACAAGCTGAAGAAAGTTTATAGCACAAGATGTCGGTAAGTTTTTGACAATTAAGGCTGTTTTTTTTTTGGAGTTTAACGTCCCAAAGCGACATAGGCTATTAGTGACGCCGTAGTGGAGGGCTCCGGGAAATTTCGACCACCTGAGGTTCTTTAACATGCACTGATATTGCACAGTACAGAGGCCTCTTGGATTTCGCCTCCATCGAAATGCGGCCGCCGTGGCCGGGATCGAGGAATTAAAGTTTCCGTCTAATGTTACACCGAGGTAATCAATGGAGTCAACTTTCTCAGTGAACACTTTATGAAAACAAATATGTAATTTAGTAGCTATGATGCGTTTTGTGTATTGGCCTCAAATATTTTATTTTAGCAGCATTGATTGCAGTTAATTAGGTTTAAACCATGAAGATATGTGGGATAGCTCGTGTATATTAGCCTCAATTTCTGTTAGAGTATTGCCTGTAATGCTTACTGCAGTTCCATCAGCGTACATCACCGTTTCGGAATTTATCATAAAGAAAGGGAAGTCATTAAAGTAAAGGGCCTCCAGTTGATCCTTGAGGATCCCGGCATAAACCGTTTGTTGAGATGATTTCAACTGTTTCAGGAGGAAAAAATGTTGTCTATTGGATTTCTACAGAAATCAAGAATGGAATTCCTAAACATAGTTCTCTAGTTTTGTTTAATTAATATAAAATTAATAACATCACAAATGTTCATTTGTTAAGTATAGAAACGAACCTGTAGCTATTTCATTATTATGCAAGGAAGAATATCACTTTTGATAAAGTGCCATTACAGCTGTAAATTTTGGCCTGTTCCTAAATTCATGTTTACATTGAGATATAATTCCAGTTTTCGCGAAGTGATCTCTTAGTTGTTTCGCAAGAAGTTTTTTGAACACAGCATTAATGATGCCGAGAAGCCAGATCGTACAGTAAATACTTGGGTCATTACTCTCACCTTGAACTAGGGTGACTAGCAATCTTCAAAATATTTGAATAAACACCTTCTTTTATAGCGTGATTCATTATTGCTGTGAGGAAATGTGCAAGATAGAAAATGTTCGATTCTGATGCTCTCACTGTTATCCCATCGTGCCCTGTTTGCTTGTTTGGGCGAGATTATTGAGGAGTGCTGTGTTCTGATATTCGGAAATGGCCTCCAGTAGTAATAAAGTCTTATGAACTCGTTGGACATCCATAGAGCACGGTAGATTATAGGTACTGGCCGCAAGCTCACGGTCAGTGTTTATGAAGTAACGATTAAATTTATCAGCTGTGTTGGAGTCAGTACAAGAATTACGTGCTGTTCTGTTGGTTGTCCGATTACATTATTTACCATACCTCACATTTTGTGGGCTTTTCCTGGAGTTTTTTGCATTACCATAGTTTTATATGCTTTATTCTTCCTGTTAATGTCACTACATGATTACTGAATAATCTAAACTGCTTTAAATAAAAGTTTTCTTTATGAAGTTTCCAGTTACAAAGTTTTCAAAATCATTATAAACATCAGTATGATACATGTTATTTAGATTTAAATTACACATTTCTGCTTGCAAAAGCTCATAATTAATTGGTGCCTTTGGTGCATAGCCCATATGAGCAGGATTGTAATTCTTACACAGCAGAGAGAAAATTGGCAAGTGATCTGCTTCAATGACATTATAGACAACCGTTAAGACAATGTCCGTAATATTGCATAATAAGTGATAATTGAAGTTGCTGAAGTAGCAGTAATTCTTACTAAGTCAGAGAATAAATTTCTGAAGCAAAATAATTTTATTAAGGTTGTGCAATCGCTGCTTATAGTTGAAGAAATATTAATGCTCAGGTCTCTCGCGTCTAAAACACGGCACACAGGATTATCCCCTATACTATTCAGTACACTCTCCATGACGTCTAGAAACAGGGTCATATTCGACTTAGGCAGTAAATATATAACACCTGACGATGCTCCACAGGAGACCGTGACAAAAAGTGAGTTTGCTGCAATGTTCTTGGTCAAACATTCAGATATAGCCAAAACAATAAAGCAGACAAAGCAGAATCCCGCGGGCATACCTGCTAGTTTTGGCGATCGACATGATAGCGTCTAGCGGAAAAAAACGTGAAAAAAAAAACGATAAATGTTGAGGCAATGCGTCAAAGATGATAAGCGAAGAGCGCTAGAGAAAAAAAAATACAATATTTCTTGACGACACCGACTGTGACATGTTGGATGCAACCGTTTTCCTGACCCTCAGTTGTTTCCTCACTAGTTCAAAATTTGAGTGCGAGAAATAAACGTGGCCGGTAAATAGAGCTATAAATAATGCAGCTGAAAAGAGCAGCCACGCAGGTTATTGTCTGCGCAAACGCGGCACTTGTTTTGAAGTCAGTTTATTTTTCCATGTTGACATAGAGAGAGCAGAGTAAAAAAAAAAGCCGCAAAGTGCAATTGGATGTGCACCCCGGCCCCTACATTTCAAAGCAACGGCCAAGAGAACAAGGCATACAAACACACTTATGATAACGCAGAAAAAGCTCGAAGCATAAAAACTATAGCTGAACAGCTGCCATAACATGCAGTAAGCATAACATACATAAAATAACATACATAACATACTAAAGGTAAGCCGCCGCGGTGGCTCAGTGCTAATGATGCTCGGCTGCTATCCCGAAAGACGCGGGTTCGATCCCGGCCGTAGTGGCCGCATTTCGACGGAGGCGACATGCTAGAGGCCCGTGTACTGTGCGATGTCAGTGCACATTAAAGAACCCCCGGTGGTCGAAATATTCCGGAGCGCTCACTAAGACCATAGCCAGAGTTGTTTTAGGACGCTAAAAAAACATAAACCATAAAGAAACTAAAAGTAAAGAAGCCGTAATATACAAAAGCGGAAAGTAGCACCTCTTTGAGAACATAAGTCGTACTTTATGTCCTGATAGATCTAATCTTTATAGCCTGTGGCGTCTTAGGTCATTAGGTCATTAGTTTCAGGTCAGAGGTCACATGTCATGGGTGGCTTCATTTTTAGCGCAGACGTTGCTCAGAAGCCTTGAGAAGGCGATGAGCAACAGATGTGTTGCACACAGATCGAAGTTTCCTTTCATAGAAAGAGAGAGAGACTTTTTTTTTTTTGGCTCATGTCCGAGCCTTAGTCGCCCTTTTAATGGCCACTAATGGGGGGCGGAGTAGGAACACTTGTCCCTTGGATGTGCCGGATTTGGGCGAAAAGAAGCAGCCGAAGGACGGGCTGCAGAGGGGTTGGAGGAGCGGTCCATCGGGCCCACGTCAGGTTTCAGAGATTCAAATTCAAATTCTTTATTAATCCAAGAAAACACAATAAAAGTGTGTCCAGCACTTTTTGGACCTGTAGCCGTAGGCTAGTTATGGGTCCAAAAAATTGAAATTCTATAATGCAGATCTTTGAACCCAACAAAATAACCAGCTAGCGCCTGCCATGGTGGCTCAGTGGCTTTAGTGCTCGCCTGGTGGGTTCATGGTTGCGCGATCGAATATTGGTGGCCGGGATAAAAACTCCATATGTTCTGCAATTAAAGCACGCATTGAAGAACCCCAGGTAGTCGAGATTATGTAGAACCTTCACGATCGCGTCTGCCCCAGCCAAAGTGCAGCTTCGGAATGTTAAACCTCACACGCTACACCGCCGAGCAGCAGACACTGTCGTTTTGGTCTGTAGAGAAATGAGCTGACGTGGTGAATTTGATTCTAATGGCTGTTCAGTAAGCAAGGAACCTACACTTCGTAGTTCGTGGCATTGGACACGGTTTTCAGAGTTTGCGCTTGATGTCAGTGGTTTCATCAAGCAGCGTTGAAACAAGAAAAATAAACCGCGTATGCGCATGTAGTCGATGTCTGGAAACATTGGCTTCATTTACAGTAATGGAAGCTCGGCACTTAAGTAGGACCGCTTGAAGCAATCTGCGGAAAAGGGGGCAATGAACTCAACTTCTGCTTTTGTTTTTTTTTTAGTATTTCAAAATACCCATGAACAGACAAAAACGTACCTTTCAGCGCTTGAAGAAACCTGTTCGGGTTATTAGCATGTCCTTGCCAGAATCGCGTGATATACTATTCCAGATGACGACAAGAATAGAATAGGAGAGATGACAACGAGTGATTGCTATCCACAGGAAAATTATGTGTGTCTACGCGAATTCCTATGCTCGTACGTACACTGGGCACTTTTATTAGACTAAGTGCACCCCATGAAAAAAAAAATGTAAAGAATGATGATCTGCAATGTGATACGACGCAGTCGAAGTCCAGTTTCAGTTTATTTGTTTCATTCTGATTTACAGAAACCGAAGTAAAGGCAAAAGGCAAGAAGCCTGACAAAGGCCTCTGCTTCGTATGCAGTCAGCAGACAAGCATCAGAAACGTACAATTGATCTTTTTAGGGGAGCAGAAAGTTGGGCTAGTTGGTTGAAATGCATACTGAAGAAGTTGGCGCGGAACAACGAGGACAAGCGGACAAAGCTAGTCTTTGTTTGTCTCGCTTGTCCTCGTTGTTCCCCGCGCCAACTTCTTCAGTATCCCTTTTTAGGGGACAAAAGGGATAAAACAAGCAACACTGAAAGGCCATAAATGCTGGCAAAAAAAAAAACAAGAACTACATATAGAACTACAATTGCGAACAATTGATTCCCTCTTTAGGGGACAAAAGAAATTAAACAAGCAACACTGAAAGGCCATAAATGCTAGCAAAAAAAGAGAGAAATAAATCAAATGAATTCAATTGTTTCTTGCAATAATACATTCTTAAGGAACTTTTGGGGAATTGGCTTGCTGAAATCAAGTAGTTTTTCAGTGCGATTTAGTAAAGACGGTATTTGGAACTGTACGTGTTGCCTACCGTAGTGTGTCCTGACTATAGTAATTTTTCTCCTATTTGTGCGGAAGCAGTACTCTGCAGCGGGGTTTGCTGCGCTGTAAAGTTTCTGGTTCTGAACATGTTGCAACAGTCTATAACAGTATAATTGGTTAGCCTTTAACAGGGAATACTTTCTGAATAATGGATCTGTCGGTAAATAGTGTGGTTGCCCGTGGTAGTTTTCAAATATGCGCAGGACTCGCTTCTGTAATCAGCTTATGAAAATTGCGTTTCGTGGTTGTTCCCCAGATTAGCGAGCAATAAGACATTCTGGAGTAGAAAAGCGTATAATACAGTGAGGTTCTCAGCCATTGTGGTACAATGGGCTTAGTTTATAAAGACAACCTACTACCTTACTTAACTCGGCCGCCAGTTTCGACACGTGAACATTCCATGACAAGGCGTCCTGAAACCACACACCCAAAATTTTTTGTACATTAACCCGCTTTAGACTGACACCATGAAAATTAAGCTCAATGTTAGTGGTGATTGGTTTATTTATGGATGCGAATATCATATACTTTGTCTTGTTTTTATTCAGCTGCAAGTTATTCTTGTTAAGCCAGCCCGAAAGAGTTTCAAGTAATAATTAAAATCATATTGAAGTTGAATAAGTGAATCACTAACAAAGAAAAAATGTTAGTGTCGTCTCCGTACATAATTATTTTCGAAGACTTTGGTATGCTGCAAAGATAATTTACATAGATTAAAAACAACAGCGGTCCGAGGTGAAAGTTGACGCCGTATCAAGATAATTTTGGTCTTCCTGGAGACAAAAACAGAATGGCCTTGCACTTTAAAGAAGTTCACGTTTCTTGACCTTTAGTTGAGGATCACGGCACAAGTTCGTTGAGACGAGACAGGAAATGTACAATAATAGAGTGGCATTCCAGGATCTATCGAGAGTAAGTCCATATATGGCCGCAATATCTCGTGAAAAGCCGCTTGTTTAAGAGCGAAGAAAAAGTCTTATTTGCCGCAAAGGCACTGCGAAGCTTAAAGTATTAAATATAGCAAACCCTGACTAGGTCACGTGGGTCTAACGTGGCATTTTTAAAGAGCATAAAAGAGAATTCTTGTTAGCTGCGCAAATTGTGGATGTAGCAGACAGTTTGATAAGTCTACGCTAGATGGAAATTTAGAAACAAAGTTTGTGAGGTTAATGGAGTTTTCTTTGTACTAAGGTGAATTTACATGGTTAATGGAGCTTCAAGCAAAGATGTGATATAACATACGACTAGCAATGTGGCTTCTATTAATCATATATTGACTCCCTAGCTCCTCCGAGTTTCTGTAGGCATCGCCTACAAATTCAGCGTTGCCGGCTTCAGAGCGTCGTTCAGAAACACTTCGGAGTAACTAAAACGTAAACAGTCTAACTCTGTTCTGGGACAATAAGAAGGGTCCGAAAGTGCTGAGTGGACTGGCGGGGCTACTACTCACGTGTAGCCGAAGCGGTGGCTCTCTCATCCCAGCCAGCTCAACCAGCGAAGATTTCGCCTCTGTCTTTCAAGCTAGAGCAGCAAGCGGCACAGATTATAAGACGACTATGCCTTAAGACCACTCCTGACCGTGATGTGGCATGGTGTGGAGACGGACGACATTAAGGCAACAAATGCACCGGCAACTCCGGTGTCTCGAAGCTCTGTATGCTGGCGGACCAAAGTTGCACTCGCTGCGATGGTCAAGCCCCGATCTTGACAATTTTGGTTCATCCGTGATCTCGAGAGGCTTGAGGCACACCGTCTGCGGACCCACTGCCTACTTCCTCGGTTTTGCCGGGGTGTCCACCCGCACTAATTTCTCCCGCGATTGGATATGGCTTTGCAAGGAAATGGGAGCTCAATATGCGCACTTGATTTTCTCGTATCCGAAACTCCAGACGGGGGCAGAGGGACGCGTGACGCAGCACAATTATTCGATTCATTAGTGTTGCTTCTCGCCGAAGCACCTCAGTGATCGACCTGAAGTGAAACCCGGGGCACTGGCGCCACAATGCTTGGCCACCGACAGATGGAAGGCACTGGCTTCATGGAAAGAAGAAAAGGCTAAGAAAGGAAAGACACTACCTCATATTGGGTGGGCTTCTCCACCGCTCCTAATGGAAGGAATTCAGGCAGTGTAAAGGCAAAGGCAGGAAGCAGTCTGTATGTGGGTAAGCTATCCGGTGCTCGGGACCGTGGTGTGCGACCTCTCTAGACGTCTGCACATTGTAGACGACAGTGAGGCGCCGTAGACAGCGAATACCGTACTACCGGTGGGCGCATAGGAGACCCTTCTTGTTGGACTTCTGCGGCGCAAAAAGTCATGCATGTGACCGGAAGATTCAAGGAACGTCACTGAACACACTGTTAAAATGAGCACATCTTCCTACCTCATTTAAGTGCACCAAATAGCGGGAGGCAGGAGTTAATAAAAGCTGAGAAATTGTCACATGTTGCCGGAATCGAAATAGACATTATGCTTAGCGTTTCTGAAGAAAATCAGACACTTTTTTTGGTTTTCACGAATCTAGCTAGTGATGTACAACTAATTAACCAATTTGTAAACTGGCACATATGCATAAAACGTTTCTATTAGGAATTTATGGAATTTATTGAGTGCGAGAGGTGCCAAGAAACAGAGTAGTTTAAGAAGAGGTCCGTTTACTAAGGTTTTCTTATTATAGACTGATTGATTACTGACAAACGCAAGATTGCGGGCTCTGGCGAACGTTGATGACGCCTGCAGCTACGCATACTTAGACACGCCGTGCGACTTCAGTATCAGAGTGCTCCGAAGCGCGGGATCTTAAAACTACGTGTTCGGATTTCGCTTGTGTGGTACAGAGCACGGAAATACTTTTAACTAAGAGCTACGGTTGCCAAAACTACCCAATTTCTTTCGTTTATTACCGGTCTGAAATTTTCACATTTGCAGTTTACGCTCATCTCCGTGGTTTAAAAGTTAAGTATTTATTTCTGGCTCACTATAATTAGCATAAAATCAACAATACACCCACTAGTTCCACGCGACCGTCAGTAATGCCGGTAGGCATGCAGCAACATTTAGCAGTAAACGTTAAAAAAAAAACCTGGCTCACAATACGCGTGGCACCCTGCATATGTGAAGGCACACAAGTCAACTGAAAATTGTTTTATAGAAGGATCACAGAAATGACAAAACGAAATAGCGTAAAACGAAGATAACACGTTAGCAAATTCACAATTTGCACTCGATTAATTCTTCACGTATGGTTACCAAATTTGCAAGATAATAATAATAATAATAATAATAATAATAATAATAATAATAATAATAATAATAATAATAATAATAATAATAATAATAATAATAATAATAATAATAATTGGTTTTGGGCGAAAGTAAATGGCGCAGTGTCTGTCTCACATATCGTTGGACACCTGAACCGCGCCGCATGGGAAGGGATAAGGGAGGGAGTGAAAGAAAAAAGGAAGAGAGAGGTGCCGTAGTGGAGGGCTCCGGAATAATTTCGACCACCTGGGGATCTTTAACGTGCACTGACATCGCACAGCACACGGGCGCCTTAGCGTTTTGCCTCCATAAATGCGTAGAAACCAAAACAAGCAGTAAATCAGGCTCACATAAATGGACAAGGCACATAATCCAATCTGGGGCGTTTAAAATGCCAAAGGAACAAATGGGCCATGAGGGACGATGTAGCGCAGGGCTCAGGATTAACTTAGAGCACTTGGGGATTTCAACATGCGCGGACGTCACCGGACAGCACAGGCGCCTTTTTGTAATCCGCCTCCATCGAACTACCGCTGCCGCGCCTAGGATCGAACTCGCGACCTTGGGATCAGCAGCCTATAACCAAAGTCACTGAGCTGAGTCACCGAGGCCGGTAGCATATGATTCGTTTGGTTCGAACTGATTATAACTGATGAAACTAATACGCGGAAAAGCATGAGCATTCGTTCATTTCAAGAACAGAAGAAAGAGTGGTAGAGGTTGGCGTAGACCAACTTATGGAACTTGTAGTCCATTGAACAAGTATCATGCGTACTACAAGGCGCTGTAAAAGCTTAATTATAGGTTTCTTGGCACATTTTTAATTATGCAGTGGGTGGTATTCCCGCTTTTTCCGCGTAATACTAAGAACATGTACGCTAGGCTGACATAAAGCAGAGCAGCATAAGTTTCATAATTGAGCTGAGTGACCGAATTGCTCGAGGTGCGTACTTCATGCTGCAAACGCATTCTATAAAAAGCCTAGAGTTGCAAAAGAAGCTGAGGTACTACTGCGCGGAAACACCTACTGCAGTTCAAAATTTCCGGTACTTGAAGCCTTAGAGCGTCTTTAAGAATGCATGTAGGAAAAGGATGCGGTGTATTGCCCGTCGAATGAGTGAGCTAGATATTTTGTCAGTTTTTTTTTAGTTTTCCTTAAGGCACTGCTCTGAGGGCATCATCTCCATCATCATCACGGCATCATCACGAAAGACGCATCCCTTTCACGAGCAAGGGGCTAACCTTCGTGACCGAAGGCGGAAGGAGGCAAATAACCCTACTTCCACAGTAAAAAGCCTCACGACTGAAATAAAGACTTCGGGATAAATTCTACGAGTTCGGCGCTGCAGCTACCAATGCTAACCCGGACACTCTTTGCGAATTACTACGCGTATGATACAAGGAAACCACGACGGTTCTGAAAACAAGAGTGGTCAGCCTATAATTGGCGAACTTAAGCGGCGTGCATACGTAAGTTCACCTATGAGGTGCGTTCCAGTTAAGCGTAATGACAGCTGCACGGGCACCGTTGAGCAGAAAAACAGAATACTATAGCTTCATATTTCACAAGTTCCGAATACTCATTTAGACAACGCTCCTGTGAGACATCGCACTCAGAAAGAGGTTGAAAAATGTTACTGGCAGGCGGCACCACGAATGACCAGGACAAACTGCTGTTAAATTGACACTTAACAGGGAAATATTCACTTTTAATTGATTGGTTGGTTGGTTGGTTGATTGATTGATTGATCGATTGATTGATTGATTGATTGATTGATTGAGCTCCGTGCAATTATTCTCAGTAAGCAGCGATTCTTCGGGTCTTTCTAGGTATGTTGACGTTTGTATGACAGCAAAAGACGCATTTACCGCCGAAAAAATTGCACGTAAAAATGCGCCCTCCGGTCGATTAAAATTGGTGACATTCTTACTGAAAAGGATGGGTTGCCACCGTCTTAAAGTGAATGGCGGTCCAGCCTAGCCTCTGGGATCAGCACCGCAAAAATCGGTGTCGACTCACGCATTACACATGGGAGATCAACGGGTGATGGCGACACGTGTATTTCGTTTTCTGTTCTTTTTCGAGCTTATGAAAGCCCCGTTATCGCTGAGAGTCTCTTTGTGACGAGAACTCAGTGTCCTATTGACACAGTACGAGTTCAATTTCTGCTCAGTGTCCCTTCAACAGTTCGAACCACGCAAGAACAGACCTGGCCTCAGCAGTCCTCTTCGCCGGCAACAAGCAGGAATGTACTATCAGCAACGAATGAAACGCGAACAATAAAAATAAGGTGGCAACACAAAATCGCCAACATATTAGCTCCTGGATTGGAAATGCAAGCGAGGTTGAATAACGCTTCAGAAGAACAGTCTTCGAGCCTTCGAAAATAAAATTGTAGTAGCTAGTACTGAGCTTCACCCTGGCTAAGAGCTGCTTATATTGCAGTCCGTAGTTCAGTTTTCTCGTTCGCGTTTCATTTCTTGCTGATTGCACGACACCTGTTGCACGACGAGCGCCACGTATCCGAAGCTAATCTACATCCCTCTCCTCCTCCTACTCCTCGACATCGGCGCAGGCGCGCCCCGAGCTGCACAGTTCGCGATTTCGAAACTACCGCGCTTCACGCCTCATGCCTCCGGCACGCGTGAACTGTCCAAGGAGACGCGCAGCAGTCCACGAGACAAGGGCCGCGTCCCGACGGTTGCTATCGCTCGGGGCCCAAGTACCCCGCGGCCAGGTTCAACGTCCTTTTTTAGATGGTCGTTCGCTCATCGACTCACCGGTTGAGATGCAAGGACCGTCTCGTCATGACATCTGCCGGTGTCAGTCAAAGCAGGGGCAGCTGCTGTCTTCATCGCCGTCTCTGCTTAATAGTTGTTTCGTTTCCTACGCCGTGTTCCGACGTCGTCAACGTCGTCGCCGCCGCGGTGGTTCGGGGTCGTTCATTTTCCTGTTTACACATAGGCGCGCGTTCAAGGCGCCCGGCTTTTCAGGCGGCGCTGGGCCGATTTCGGCGTTCCGATGTCGACGCCTTGACTCCTTCCATCATTTTCTTTCTTAGAGAGGCGCGCGCGTGTCCTCTTGCCCGACGCGCGCGCGGCCCTGCGCTTGTGTATACAACGGACGCGAGCCGTCGGCGGGGCTTCAAAACCTGTCCGCACGGGAGAAAAAAAATAAAGAAAAGGTAAAAGCGCTATGAATTGCGTGTGGCGGTTGAATTGACAGCTCGAGGTGGCCTGTCGGCGAAATGGCGGAAGTGAGTGCTCCGGGTGAAGTTCAAAAGTCTTGTTCGTCTTAAGGCAAATGGAAAACGAAGAGGCTTTTAAGGACGCGTGTGTCAGTGTATCCAATGGCCTTTGTTCGGGCGGGTAACGAAGAGACGTCTGTGTGCTGAGGGCTAAGCCGAAAATTTGCTCTCCTGCGGCAGGAGGCCTCTCGTGACTGTTGTTGCGGCGGCTCTCCTTCTCGTGTTGTATCAAGAAACCTTAAACAAACGCTGTCGGAATAACTCTAACGGTAGGCTTCTCAGGAACACATGGTGCGTGCTTTCTGTATAGATGCGAAGCAAAGAAAGGGAGTTCAAATGGTAAGCGCTCAGCTGGCCTCTAGTCGATAGCAATCAGGGACGGGGGACGCTATAGTATAGAGAATATTTCCCCCCGATTCAATACTATCCTGATCACCCGCCTCTCCGACTAGTACACCCTAGCAATAGCGAGGCCGTGGTTTCGTCTTAGAGCACTAGAGAGTACTTTCGAACGGCACTAGTTCATCATTGGTTGCAATCTCAGACATTGTTGCCGCGTATGGAACGTCATTGGCCAGCGGGCGCTGGCCGGAAAATTGCTGAATTGTCTTGTGTACGAATACAGACGACAAGATTTGTGAATCTGGCATTTAGCATTTTGGTTAGCGCGGAAGCATCAATACTGGCCTTTATGCAATAAGTGCTACGAAGTATCGCGCTTTTTTTCCCTCTATTTTCCTTTGAGTGCCTGCGAAATAACGACACTTTCAGGAAGAAATAGCCGCATTTTCGTGCTTTTAACGAACCGAAAATTCCCCGAATGCTGAGGTTTGCGTGGCTGCCAGTTGCGACCACATTCATAAGCTTTTCGCAGACCTTCATATCCGAGAAAAGTTTGCGATATACCAAAACAAATTTTTTTATACCGGCAGGATGAAAATGAAAAAACTGAGACATAATTAAACACTGTCCGAACATCGCAAATAACTCGTCGAGTCGTTAGATCGTCTTCTCATGAAGATCTGAGCTAAATATTACGCCTCCGCGAGCAGTATAATCACGCTGTAATGTTGAGTTGCTCGTTCCACCGACTTGCTCGCAATCTCTTCGTGCAAAGCGTCTACGTTTAGAAACGGCCATTCGTCAGGAACCTTGAGGCGACACATGAACGCCAGGCAGCAACCACGCCGAAACAGAATCTATTGACGCATTACAATCGGCAATTCGGAGCAGACGCACGAATCCGTGCAGCACAAAGTGTGTCTCAGCCAATACAAACTAAGGATTCGAATTTTATTCGTTTATTGAGGCACGCGTTCGCGGAGCAAGAGAACATGCTCCGGAACGCCTTCTGGATTACGTCATAAAAACTGGCAGTGCCTTAACTTGGCTAACCCTGGAATTCAGCGAAAAGCATGGACACTTGCTAAGCGTCTGAGGCTCGTCCATGGCAGCTCCGCCGCACGCTCGTGACAGCCGTTCTGTATGTACTCACACGACCACGTGGGTATGACGTGGTATCACATGGTCTTACGACACTCCCATCGGATGTCATCGCGTGGCTTCACATTACCCCATCGGATGTTCTTAAGGTCAACTCAAAGGTCAAAAGGTCAACTCAAGGTCAGAGGCCAAAGATCAGAGGTCAAAGGTCAATTAATGGTCATGGGTCAAAGTCAGGGGTCAAGGGTTCAACACCATAACTGTACTCCATATGGTCATACACGGCTAACATGATTGGGCTGAAAGTCGTTCAAGGTCATTCCCCGGCCTCAAGGAGCAGATGAAGTGCTACCTGGCAGTGCCAGCCGCCCGGCCGATCACGTACGCCATGACAGAAAGTAGCTGCCTCGAACGGCAAATAAAAAAAGTGAAAAGCACAAAACACGGCATGATTACGTCAAGAATTACGTTTCACTGGGGTGGGGCCGACAGAGTGCGAGCTTTGGACGTGCTTATACGAATCCCGGGAGAAGAAGGAAAAAGGCGAAGGGGGGCGAACAGTAAATTTCGATTGCCGATAATTCAGCTTCTCTCAAACGCAGTAAAAAAAAAATTCTAGTGGGCGGAGATTCATGAGGCAGCGTCCTTCAGCACCACATGCGTACGGTCAATTTTTTTGCAGAATGTTTCAGGGCAGCTTTAAGAGCCCTCCGTTTACTCTTGGAGACATAAGCGTTTCTAAATTCGTCACGCTTAAGGCTGCTTCACTGCGCTCCCCTCTGAGTGAGGTGTTTAACCCGCATGGTTATTGAACTCATCCCCATTTCATCAAGTTCGTCTGGCAGTTTTTTATTGGAGATTTCTCTTCGGGAAATATCTTACTAGGCTCAGCCCTGGCCTACCCGTATTGAACCACTGAAATGCCTTTTATTGTCGTTGTCTTGTCTCGTTTTTTCTTATTTTCTCTTTTCTTCGGCAGGAAGGGGGTTCGAAGAAGGATTGAGAAAAATATGAGCTATTGACCCTTCTGAAATTTTCTTCCTTTCGTAAACATATCTTAAACTTCAGAGGTAATTTGGCATACAAGAGTACGTACTCATCACATACTACTGTGTTGCAATCAAGTTCTGTTTGCGGCCAATCCCGAAAGTAGTATTCTGAAAAGCATACTTCATTCAGTGTTCAAGGGCCATGGGCCTGCTCTAGTAAAATTATAAAGCTAAATAGTAAAGTAACGGAAAAAGCTGCATGGGACGCCAACCACCGAATTTTCAAGTCTTTCAGAGGGAACAACGCAAACGGCGGCAGACGCACTGCTCCGCAGTGTTAAAGACCAGCTTCATTCAAGCGTGAGAACGCGCGTTCATTTTCCGTCATCAAAAATAAAACGCCCCGGAAACTTTGCCCGCGCTCAGCTAGACGGCGCCGCTTCCACACATAGCTCCCCACAAGCACACGTGCACGCCTTTTGAATCCCCGCCCCTTAACAACCGTTGCAATTAGGACGTCTGAGAAGGCATCATCAACGCGGAAGCCGAAAGCGAGGCGAGCTCCGCTTCGTGCCGCATCATGTGCCCGAGGAATTGTTCCGTTGCGGCGCGGTTACCAAGCGAAGGGAAGCAGCTTCATCGCACGAGGAGAAGCTGAGCCATTCACACCACCGGCTCGTCGCCTGCCGGCGTGGCACAGCGCGACGCCAAGCAGTTGACTAATGCATGTACCTGCACCCTGCGTCGACGTCAGCCAAGTCCAGTCACCGGAGGGCAAGAAGAGTGAGAGACAGATAGGAGAGGAAAGCACAAGGGAAAGAATTCCGAGCGGCTACGCTCGAGCAAATGCCGCGGCGAAAGAACCTGCGGGGGCGAAGTCCCAGCGTGGCGCAGGGCGGCCCAGGAACCTGCCGGTGGGCTCCTCGCGTAGTACGCACGGGTGTAGTACGAGGCGCATGCGCTTTCGCCCTCTCCCGTCCCCTCCTCCTCCTCTACGGGCCCGTTCCCCTTTCCCCGGGCGCTCGTGCGCGCGCTCCTCGGGACGCGCGGGAGCGCCGGGAGGATCCGGCCCGCTGCATCCCACTCGTGGAAGGAGCGGAGCAGAAAAAAGGATGCGCCGGAGAGGCTAAACGCCGCTGCCGCCGCTGCTCAGGAGTCGGCCGCCGCAGTTAGTGAGAGTAGAGCGCACGGAGCGCGCCCGCTCCGCTCTCTCTCCGCATTCCTTCCGAGTCCCGCGCCACACGAACCCCCGAGGATCTGCTGCGGTGGCGCCGCGACTCTCACGGGCCGCAGCTCCTTGAAAGACGCGGAGGAGACCTGTTGATCGCTCGCTTTGCTCGCTTCGAACGTGGCTCTGTGTTGCGCTCCCGTGTGCAGCGGAAGTTGACGCGGCTGCTAAATTTGCTGGCTGCCGCTGCTACTGCTGCTGCTGCTGCTGTTGCTCCAGCGGCGTTCCACTGACTGCTCAACTGTCAACGACGTTGGGAGAGAGAGTAGCTGCTCGGGACAGCTTGCTTCGCGTCGGCAGCCACGGTAGGTGGATGACGGTTACGAGCTGCATTGGAAGGAGGCGATTTATTATTGCGGGAGTACGAAGCGTGCATTTAAAGACCAATTGTAATTTTTAGCTTCAGTGCGAAGGGAAAGCATGCGTCACCTCGAATTCTGCCATCGTTGTTTTGTGCCAGTCAACGCTCACTATATTTAGGGCCTTTAGTTTTCGGGTAAAACTCGATTTTACTCGATTCTTGCATTCCGAAAATATTTCTGAAAGGTAGGTTTAATTAAACCCAATTTCTACCCGGAAATGAGCCTTTTAGTGAACATAGTTTTCTAGACCATGAAATTTAATGGCTATTTTATGCATCTTCCGAAGCTGTGTTTTCAGTTAACTGATGATTTTAAACCTATTTAACGCTTGATGATTATGATGCGGTTGAAATTGAGGATAAGATCGATACTGTGTTTTTGGAAACGAGAGGCCAAAACACCGTTACTGACCAGAATATATTATTGGAATCAATGTATCAAACGCTACACGCGCTAACGACGTCTTGCTGCAAGGATAATGTGTGCTTAAAATGGTCGCTTCGATGTTTAATGAATGTTTTCAGAGTGTACGAAAGCAGGTACGTTTTGCAGGGTGCAGAAGTGCTGTGGAGGAGATGTGAGCGTACGCGACAAAATAGCTGCAATAAATAAAAGATGAATTTCTCATTTCGTAAATAGTTCTTTTGTGCTCCTTCTATTTCCACGCTGCTTGCGAAAAATAATGAGCATAATGTTCAGAATCTTATGTCCCGCACCCAAAACGAGCGCTAATAGCAAACTGTGATTTGCTGCAAGAAATTATTTCGAAAAGCCCCGAATTACAGAACTTTTTGCTGAATAACCTGATTTGTACCCGAATCTGAGCTCAAGAAATATCGCCCCATTTTTACCCTCCGAGTTCTGGAAAAAAAATATAAAACCCGCAATCGAAGGGCTCTAAATATTTGGCGCATCAGCGAAACGCATATCTGGCCGGTGGCAACATCAAAGGCCAGGTCTTAGAAAATGTTCATAACCATCCGTAACCATCGTCGATCCTACATAGCCACCCATGGTTTCTGCAGTCTGCAAATAACAAAGGAGCGGAGGATGCACATGGTGCTGGTAGGTTTTCGTTGCTTCTAGAAGAGGAAGAAATTGTCGAATGACGCATTTTCGACAAGCATCGCGCCTTTACGTCACCTCTTCAGTTATTTTGGCAACAGTGCGACTGTACTCAATAATAATATTAATTGGTTTTGGGGGAAAGTAAATGGCGCAGTATGTGTCTCATATATAGTTGGACACCTGAACCGCGCCGTAAGGGAAGGGATAAAGGAGGGAGTGAAAGAAAGGAAGAATAGGTACCGTAGTGGAGGGCTCCGGAATAATTTCGACCACCTGGGGATCTTTAACGTGCACTGACATCGCACAGCACACGGGCGCCCTAGCGTTTTTCCTCCATAAAAACGCAGCCGCCGCGGTCGGGTTCGAACCCGGGTGACTGTACTCAATCGAGCTCCTTTTCGGTTTCCGTTTCGAAGTATTCACTTCATCACTAGCCATCATTCAACTTCCGACTCGTAGCCAATGTCTCGGCGTATATGCGCACCACTTCATATTTGGAAAGCAACATCAACCAAACAGCGTCTCAGCAACCATCCCGTACTATTTCATCTAAACTTTGAGTTCGTGCATCTAACAGCGGTCTTGATTTCGGAGTTCTCGACTAGTCTTGCTCTTCTTGCTTAGAACGCTCGCTAAAAGCAGGAACTCGGCCGCATGTCGTAAGAATACCGAAAAGTAGCGTGCAGGTACAAATGCTGAGAAACCTGTTAGTCGGCCTTTTGGTATCCCCTGCTGTTCCGGACATCTTCATTCGTTTATTTATTTATTTGAACATATTGCAGCCTCGAGTTAGGCGCCGGCATGAGGAGATCAAAAATGCGCTAACCAACCGAAAAATTCAGCAGCATATTAAATACTGTGAAAATAGAAGGAAACGCACAGTAAAAAAAAGTGTCAGCTACAAATCGCAGAATCCTAAAATTGTTTCAAAGGCAAAGCGCGAGTAGGGACAAAAAAGGAGTTTCGAATTCCTATACTGCGCGGAAAACAAAGTATTTGAACAAGTCAGCCTGAGGATTGAAGGGTGAAATGTTGATGTCGTGATAGCTTCGATGTCGTGATAGCTGTCATATTTTTTAGAAAAAATATGGCATATGTGACAGGGGTTGTATGGGGATGGCTGACGCGGGGAAAAGTTGCGGCGGTTAACTCTTCCCACGCCTATCGGAAGCCAGTCTCACTGTATGTGAAAGAGTACAGACACTCTGCGTAAGTGTGAAACTCTCACGACAAAGCCAGCAGTTCCCCCACTTTTCTCTGGCCGCTTTTCTTCCCTCTGCCGGGGTTGCAAATAACAAGCACGCACACTTACAGTAGTCAGTAATTATATTAAATGCAGAATGAGAAAATTTACGGTTGTAATTACAAACAGAAGAGTCCCTAAAATTGTGATAATTTTATTAGAGTTAAGGCCAACGACGATTTCAGAGAAGCGTGATTTTTACAGCATTTTCTTGAATCGAATTCTAAAAGCGTGGATCATGCCCGTCGGTTTAGTTATTTAGAAGGTGAAATCGTGGTCTTAAACTAATAAATGAGAGAAGTTGTATTACTAAAATGCAGGAAAGTATGCTTATGTCAGTAGCGATTACGGTTAATTCTTGGTCACCTAATCTGAACTTAGGTCATTCTTGCGACATCGAATTCCGAGCTCACTTTTTCCCCTCTCTCATAGGCAGATAATCAAAATTTTCAGCCAACCCTTGAGTTCGACGTTCACTGCGCGCTTCCCATTCATTGAATTTGGTGAGAGCGACAAGTGTTGCTGAGAAACTGCCCTCTGTTGCTCTGTTGCCCTAGCTCGCTTACGCATGTTTTCCGCCATTCTGAAACCTAAGCGCGGGCTCATTAGCCACCCAGTTCAATTCCATCCGCGATACATTAGACCAGGCAAAATGCGGCGAAGCAGCTCCCGTTAGCTTGCCTAAGCGATGAGCACACGGGCTAGAAACTCTCATGCAGGCCTCTCATAAGTCAATCTTAGGAGATTATGTGAAGATGATACGGTACAGTAACGAGGAAAACAGCCTGAACTTAAGTCTACCACAACGCTGTCCCACGGCTTCCTGCGAATGTTGCTCAGATTGTTAAAATCTTTGATGCTATAAAAAGAGAAATTTGTTTCGGACCGAAGCTTGAACCAATTAGTCTGATAGCGCCGCTATATTCCCGCACTACGAGCCACAACGCCAGCTGTTCTTAAACCCATCTAATGGCGTATTCAGATGAGCGTAAGGGAATCGCCCGAGGGCGGGGTGAGATTGAATTCGGCCCCACGCAGCAGCACTCCTTCTAATCTTTACTGGGGCTGCAGTCGAGGTTCGGCGGCAATTGAATTGCTGCCCAGGTCTGGCGACTGCCCCAGCGCGTTGGGGCATGGCGCGCGACCGAATTTTCCTTCCAGAGCGAATGTTCTGGACAACGCTTTGTCTTTGCTTCTTACCCGTCCAACCTGGCAAAGAAGTTCCTCACAAGATAAGACAGAAACACATTTCTTCCAAGATTGAATTTGAGCGTACTTTTCTGGCAGTGGTTCACGAGTATAACCCGCTAGCCGAAGCCGGTGAAACTTCCGCGTAGGGATAAGTTTGTTGTGTATTTCTCCATTAGAGTTGTTCTAATGGTCACAGTACAATCTTTTCCGGGCAACTGGTTGCCACTTCCTTTCTCGCTTATACTGCCAACTTCACTGGCATAAAGCAGGCCGTCGATGCCCCGAACCAGCTCACTGCCACGAATTTACACCGTTTGTTTTTGGAGTTCTTCCAATTATCGTAATTTCGTACCACGAAATGTGTGCTACAGTCGATGAGCCGCCAAAAAGAGATCTAATGCTCACTACTACTACTTTCTGTAGCGAGACAATCGAACATTAAATGAGGAAAACAAATTTCTTAATGATGCGCAAAGAGATAAGGAAAATATTATTTAATTTCAGTGGCCACAGCAGCTATTTTCGCTACCGACAGTCATCGCCAATCAACAGCTGACCACAAAAGTTTTCGGGACGCCGAAATCACGAAAAGCCTGAATTTTTCTCGCTACGCATAGAAGCAAAGCCAGGCTTTGAGAAGTGCATCGTGCTGTTCGCGGAGGAAAGTACGCAGATAATCCGTCAGTTCGCGAGGAAAGTACGCGGATAATCCATCAGTTCGTGGATGCATGCTGAAACTGCTCAGAAATTAACATTTGTTGTAATTTTCTTGCACCGAAAACTTTTGTGGGCCCTTGTACATGACTAGGCCGCCGCAGTGGCTCAGTGGTTGTGGCGCTCGGCTGCTGACCCGAAAGACACGGGTTCGATCCCGGCTCCGGCGGTCGAATTTCGATGAAGGCGAAATTCTAGAGGCCCGTGCACTGTGCGATGTCTGTGAACGTTAAAGAACCCCGGGTGGTCGAAATTTCTGGAGCCCTTCACTACGGCGTCCCTCATAGCCTGAGTCGTTTGGGGACATTAAACCCCAATAAACCAAACCTAAACCAAGTTGCGCATGACTGTTGACGGTTCGCCAGCAAAAAGCTCATGGAAGCCTGCGTGTGCTTTGTGGTTAGCAGTAGGCTTTTCGTGCGATCGTTAGCGCGGCACCTTTGCTGTCCCCCAGTGGTGTGCGCGCTATTGGGAATCAATCATTCCGCAATGCGGCCGTCGTCAGGCGAGGAGGCAACCACCGCGCCATTCGAAGCTGCCTCTCACGTCAGCCACCAATCACCGCACAGTGCCTGGAAACAATTCCAGGGGGATCAACGCTCGCCTCCAGAGGCGCAGCAAAGAAACGCCCGGTGCCAAAAGAGAAAGAAAAAAAAACGGAGGAGAATTCGATTCTTTAAAGTGGCTGGCTGAGAACTTGCTCACGGGAAAAGAACATTCGGGAAGTTTTGCGGAGTCGATCGCAGTTGTGCGCGTACACAGTAGCTTGTTACTCGTGAGCACTGGGCAACACGCAGTCAATACGGCCTCGTCGTACTTCCTCGATCATTGTATCTCGTTCCAGATAAGCTGGTTCGTACCTCGAAGATTATGCGCGTGTTGTTCACGTAAGTAGAGATGCAGCTCAGAGATATGTTGTGTGCACGTGTGCGTGCATACTTGAGCGTGTGTACCACAAGATGTTCTTATTTCTTGTGAGTTTGAGGTAACTATGGGAGACAGTGTTCGATATAAGAGACGTACGATCTCGAGATGCATGCAGTTCCTTTTTCCCGTAGTAGAAATTGTTTTCTTTTTTGGGGGGGGGGGAGGAAATGGCGCAGTATCTGTCTCATATATCGGCGGACACCTGAACCGCACCGTAAGGGAAAGGATAAAGGAGGGAGTGAAAGAAAGGAAGAGAGAGGTGCCCTATTGGAGGGCTCCGGAATAATTTCGACAACCTGGGGATCATTAACGTGCACTGACACCGCACAGCACACGGGCGCCTTAGCGTTTTGCCTCCATAAAAACGCAGCCGCCGCGGTCGGGTTCGAACCCGGGAACTCCGGATCAGTAGCCGAGCGCCCTAACCACTGAGCCACTGCGGCGGGTCTCAGTTTTGTGCATGAGGTCAGAATGCGCATGAGGTCTAGGTAACGACCCAGCTATCACGCAGCAACTTGCTAATATTCGACAGCTATACGCTTAATTGTTTGACAGGCGTGTAGTCAGTCAAACCTGAAATAAAGGATTTCTCTCCCACTTCATTCAATGTAAGCGTTTGCTTCGTTGCCTGATCTATTTATAACCGGGCACAATTGGAACAGAACGACTCGCGATAAGCTCTACCCGCATCAAAACGAGCAAAACTCCTTTTGTCATCTTTATTCACTGTCATTTTATGGTCCTCTGTGACGGCATCATCCTTGACAAAAGTTCTTAAAAATACCAGACTGCCTCCGTCTCACAAAAGTAATGCAGAAGCTGTGGAAGCCAGAGAACTGGCAGAAATTAATTATGAGTACAATTCATGAGGATCTTTCTACATCAGAAAATATCGCGATTGCCTTGCACCTTGGCTGTCGTGTCGTATCCTATCATGAAAAAGAAGTGCATGACATTGACCTATGACGAGCTATTCTCGTGCGTGAAAATCATTACAATATGGGCCCTTATTGCCTGAAATCCAGCTATAACTTCAAAAATGCGGCATCATTTTGTGAGACAAAACATACAAGGGGTTTCATTAAATTCACAACGGATTTTTTTTTTTTTTACGAAAATGCTAAAATACTACCGAGTATCGTTTTTTGGGTTGGACTATCTCATCAAGTGGATGCACCATTCAAGCTTATTTGCAGATATTCGTCGCTTATTGCCACGCCTGTTACATTAACGTCGTAAGTAATATGTTCCAACTAATCTCTACTGAATAAAATGAAGCACCTTGCTTACTGACCTTCGTCGGCTCCAGAGACTCTTGGCAGCGAAGTAGGCACCCCTCGTTATTGTGGTAAGCATTGGCGAAGTCTTTAAGTCCGCCATTCGTTTCTTTTTACACCAAGACTACGGGGGAAAAGTCACTATTTTATCTGTCGGAAGCACAAATATGGCAGCGTATCCAGCACAGGAATAGCAGTAGCACATGGAGCACAATATAGCTGGCATCGGTCGTCGTTGTGACTTTCTATATTCAGCATCGTAGGGCTATGTTTTTTTTATCATAACCCACATCTTTTCCTGTATTCCTTTCATTTATTTTTGGATTATCAATATTTTCCTGCTTATGACATTGAGATATATAGTTCACTCCGATTAAAAGAAGGCAGCGAAGCTTGTGGGGTAAATTCAACCGCTTGTGTGAGAAAACAGATTGCGCTGGTGCCTCGCACATCGCAGAGGTTAGCCGCACCATTCGCGCCAGAAGTAGCACGGCGTGTAATTTCTCGACGTAAGTTTGCTTGCTCGAGGCGTTAGAATTTCGAAACATGGTAGCCTGGTGCACAAATGCGCTACTGAAGCGCTTTCACACAGGCACAGTATGTCCGCAGAATTCCACACGTTCGCCTGTCAGCGCACTTCGATGCTTGAACAGTGTTTCATTTGCTTGCGGTGACAGTTATACACAAATTCTGTGGCTCCAAGAGGCAACAAAATCTTTTAGAAACAAATGAGAAATCAAAAGGCTATTCAATGTCATATCAATACCCGTGTCCAGTCGGCGCCAGTATTGCGTACAGAAACACCAGGAGCAAGTAGCAGACAGTAAAAAGAAATATGATTAACAGCCTATGGCTTCCAGGCTACGTGCTCGCGTCCACCTGGCTTATAGGTCGATGTGACTTTCGCACAGCCGTTGTGTTTAGAGCGTAGCGGGTGCGGCAAGGTATAGCCTTGTTTTCAGGGCAGTGTGCATCCAGGACGCCATACAAATTGTTAACACGTATTTAATTTTTACCGTTCCCATTATGGCTGAACTGTTACGGTGCAAATTCTTTGGTATTTCTTGCGTGAAACTCTATGGCGTGACTCGAGGAAAAAAATTGGGTCTGAGGAAAGGAAATTACGCATACCTGTCTCATATATCTCGGTGGACACCTTAACCTGTGCGCCGTAAGGGAAGGAATAAGGAGGGAGTGAAAGAAGAAATAGGTGCCGTAGTGTAGGTGTGCGGTCTAATTTAACGCGTACTGACATTGCACAGCACACGTGCCCCTTTTGCGTTTCACCTCCATCGAAACGTAGCTGCCGTGGTCGGGTTCGAACCCGGGTACTCCGGCTCAGTAACGAGTGCCTTAACCACTGAGCCACCGCAGCGGGTGTCCATAAAACGGTGGGAACTCCGGATCGGGCGCTTGGCTACTGATCCGGAGTTCCCGGGTTCGAACCCGACCGCGGCGGCTGCGTTTTATGGAGGCAAAACGCTAAGGCGCCCGTGTGCTTTGCGATGTCAGCGCACGTTAAAGATCCCCAGGTGGTAGAAATTATTCCGGAGCCCTCCACTACAGCACCTCTTTCTTCCTTTCTTCTTTCACTCCTTCCTTTATCCTTCCCTTACGGCGCGGTTCAGGTGTCCAAAGATATATGAGACAGATACTGCGCCATTTCCTTTACCCAAGAAACCAATTATTATTATTACTCATGCGATACCCACTGTCCCATCGGCCCTCATTTGTGATACCATCTGTGGGGTGTCCTTCGCAGCGGCTCGTCCCATGCCTCGGCCGACGCCGGCCGGCAGCTGTGCAGCCCGCAGCAGCCCCAGCATCGCCCAGCGGCAGCGCAGCAGCGGCCTCCGGTCTGTGGCGGCCGCGGTCCTCTCGTGAGGCTCGACGAGGTCCCGCCCGCACGCAAGCGCCGCCCCAGCGAGGCATGCGACTCGACGGACTGGCCCTAATCGCCGTGAGTCGACGCTCTCTCCTCCTCCTCCTACTCTGACGAACAAACGCGGCGCAATGACGCCGGAATCATCGTGTCGCATTGAAAAGAAAAAGAAGAAAAACGCCGATGCACGTTACAGCACCGTTGTGCGACGCCCCACGCCCAACGTTGTTATATATCGCATCATAATGAGAGTCGGCACCGTCAGCCCTGACTGCTGCTTGCGGGGGTTAGCGGTCGCCACTCCACTTTTGAGGGCGATACGCTACGCCGCACTTCATACAGGGACGCAGAAGTGAGCGATAATGGTGGTGGTGGTAGTTGTTTATTTTTATTAAAATAATAGTAAAAAGAAAGCAAAAGATTTTTGCTAGCCCCGGAATCTGCCATCGATACTGAAGCACCTGAGCTGGGGCAGCGGAAATAAAGGATAGCAGGCAGAATGGAGAAATGAAATGAAAGAGTTGAGGGGACATAAGGGAGTTGCTGTACTGTGTACAAGGGAAACGCACGGCACGTTTAAGCACTGGAACTGTTAAGTGAAATTACAGAAAAATGCAAAAAAAATATGAGAGCATGACGGAAAAGTTTTCTGTGATGGCACATATCGTAATGAAGCTTTTTATGGTTTTGTACTCTGCAAGAGGAAAATCGCGCGCGGTTAGCAAACGCGGCAGGCTGAAATCACGGAGACTTTTGGCAGTCACTAACAATGCTGCTGATCTTTAGGACAATAATAATAATTGGTTTTTGGGGGAAAGGAAATGGCGCAGTATCTGTTCCACATATCGGCGGACACCTGAACCGCGCCGTAAGGGAAGGGATAAAGGAGAGAGTTAAAGAAGAAAGGAAGAAAGAGGTGCAGTAGTGGAGGGCTCCGGAGTAATTTCGACCAACTGGGGATCTTTAACGTGCACTGGCATCGCATAGCACACGGGTGCCTTAGCGTTTTTCCTCCATAAAAACGCAGCCGCCGCGGTCGGGCTCGAACACGGGAACTCTGGATCAGTAGCCGAGCGACCTAACCATCGCTCGGCTACTGATCCGGAGTTCCCGGTTTCGAACTGTAGGAGCTCCTCATCGCGCGAGGGGGATGGGGTTGTGCGTGCACAAGACGCCACTGGGATCCCGGAAGGTAGCTAATGCTCGGGCCAGTGCGTGCACTTTCTCGTTTCCCCGCAACCCTTGGCGCGCGGGTGTCCAAATGAGCGCTACCGGTTCTGCCAGTGATGGACTGCCGGCCAACACTCGTACTGCTGTGGCTGAAATTCAGCCCGCGTCAAATTTTCTAGAACCATTACAAATTAAGCAGAGCGGTACTTCCGAAAGCAAGTAAGCAGCCAACCAAAAACAAAGAGGTTGCTTGACGCAAGCTACAAACCGGAGTATTCCCTGACCCTCAGCTTTATAGCAAGTGGCACCCGGAGATTTTCAGCCCCAGGTGCAAACGTTGCGACGGCATAGCGGACATGATCCATATGATAGGGACATGTAAGAGCTTTGGACAACTTTATAGAACGGATGAGTCCTGGTAGGCACTGCTTCACAACGAGGACGACAATCAACAACGTGAAGTCATCCGTCTCGCCTTGGCCGCTGCTGAGATCCAGGAGATCTCGGTCGACGGCTGAGGGGGAGGACATGGCTGGGACCGAGCGGCGCCTCGGATACCCATCATCCTTTTGACGGGTGCTAATAAACGTTATTTCTCTCTCTCTCTCTCTACCGGGTCCGAACCCGACCGCGGTGGCTGCGTTTTTATGGAGGCAAAACGCTAAGGCACCCGTGTGCTGTGCGATGTCAGTGCACGTTAAAGGGACTATGCAATAAATTATTTTCGGTTACATAAAGCAGACTATAGATAGGCATTCGATCACTCGTTACCCCAGTGCAAGAATTTTTGAGCTAGCATCAATAACAACCAAGATATATACGATTAAAAATTACGCTCCTCCTCTCCTCCCTCAACTTGTACACGCGGGCACCAGAAAAAAATAAAAAAAACAGGTCTGGGACTGGGCCCCGCCTATGAACATGTCATCCGCTGACGTTCAGTTTGCAACTTCCGGTTGTCGCACCCAGCGTCCCAGCAGCAGCATCGGCAGCGTCTCCACGGTCTCTCTTCGCCTTTCTGGATTGCGGCACGCGTCGAATTCTTTTGTTTGTCGTCTGTTGTTACGGACAAAAAAGACACTGTGGGTGGCTCCGGAACTCACGGCAGATAAAGCCGACAGAGGTAAATTGAAACCATATGCGCGAAGGCAGTGGCCTGGCTCGCGCTTGCCCGAGAGGCTCACGCGGCGGCATGAGCAGACGACTTTCACGGCTACCGGAAGTGTGCCCGTGACGTCGTGGCTGCCGTGGCTCCAGCGAATGAGAGCGTGTGGTGACCTGGCGACGTCACGGAACTAGTGACGTCTATTTTGACGCTTTTAGTTGCAAAATCCGTCACTACGAGAACGCCAATCGGCGCGTGAATTTTGAAAAACAATGTTTGAAAATTCATAATAAATTGCCGGCTCAGTTCCGGAGACTCATACTTAGTGTGAAGGACCCTTAACATCATTTCTAAGCATCATTGAAAACATTTACAAGCGACCTTTATTTCATTGCTTATTTCCTTTAAAGATCCCCAGGTGGTCGAAATTACTCCGGAACCCTCCACTACGGTACCTCTTTCTTCCATTCTTCTTTCACTCCCTCCTTTATTCCTTCCCTTACGGTGCGGTTCCGGTTCCCGCCGATATGTGGGACAGATAATGCGCCATTTCCTTTCCCCAAAAAACCAATTATTATTATTATTGTCCTAAAGATCAGCAGCATTGGTAGTGACTGCTAAAAGTCTCCGTGATTTGAGCCTGCTGCGTTTTGCTAACCACGTGCGATTTTCCTCTTGCAGAGGTACAATACCATAAAAAGCTTTATTACAATATGTGTCATCACAGAAAACTTCTCCGCATGCTCTCACATTTTTTTTTGCATTTTTAGCTAATCTCATTTAACAGTGTCATTGCTTAAACTTGCCGTGCGTTTCCGTTGTACACAGTACTGCAACTACATTATCGCTCACTTTTGCTACGATCGCGACTCAGCTACATCGTACCCCCCCCCCCCCCCCCCCCCCCGAGTCCTGCAGTATCATCTTCGTAGTCTAGCAGAATTTGACACCCCTATAGCGCTGCGATTTGAGAATGCTGTGTAAAAGAAAAATGTTCCTCAGCTTACCGAGTCTAAGGCTAGGTGCATTTATGCGCCTCTTCAATGTTTTTTTAGCATTCGCTGTCTTAAATTTGTTGCAAATTCGAATAAGTCTAACGACGCGCTGTTGAAGTACCGTTATATTAAACGCCATTGTCTTAGCGCCACGGACACTGAAGCAAGCCTTTGCTCTATTCATTGCTCCTGGTATGAAACTGCAGAGGTAATTCCAATGCTGTGCGCTCGTAACGAAGTGTCGGAGTATTACTGGCACTAATATTACAACAGTGCTTTGAAGGTACAAAGTCAGTAAAATGTTCCCAGGCCATAGGGTCGACTTTGGAGAGCAGTAGTCGGGCGCTTAACACCGCTATGAATCTAACAGGGTTGTGAAAGGCGAGAAGGATGTTTCCCCTACCCCGTACAAATATGTAGTCGAGGGTTCGACTGCATAATGTCTGGTCTGGAATCTGATCAAAATGTACATATATGCTCTCAGCTTCGAAAATGACGTAAATAACCATCGACATGGCTCTAATGCACACTTTGGGGCCTGGAAACCTTTGACCAACCCTGTACCTCTTTGTTTAGAATAAGGGAAGTTTGGCAAGCAATGAACACGCCCATTGTAAGTTTCGGACTTAAAAAACGACTTTCCTGTGCTCTGCGTCACTTTGCTGATCTATGCTGATTGACTGTGACCATTCCATTTATTTGTTTTTTTTCGTAAAAACAGCGAGAACGCTAGCCTCACATTTTTTTCTAGCTGGCTTTGAAAGATTCCGTTGCTCGTCTAGAAAACCATGGCGACCCCATGTTCGCCTGTAGTTTTAAAAACAAGCATTAAGACGGTTCGCGCTCCCAGGGCGCAGAATTTTACTTACAAAAACAACTCCTCTTGTAAGCGTACTACTACCTTGTTTGTATCTGAAATTAAGTGCCTTCCAAGCTGAACGCTCGCGATTACAAACCCGTTGTCGTGCCGGTAAGCCTATATTGAAACGGTCCATATGTGTGCGACCTTGCGCACACATATGTCAGATTAAATTCCACGCATTTGACGGGCAAATGGACGGTTTTAGAATTTTATTGAGCTTACATTTATCGAATGAGTGTAACTTGCAGTTAAAGCATGTGAAGCCTCTTTGGGCTAGAATTTGAAATGATAACGTAATCGCCGAATAAAGCAGCGATTTCGTTGTGGCTTCTCCGCAGCGCATACCACCTGGTAAAGGACCCGATGATGTCTTCTGCGGCGGTGGTACATATTCAACGCTGTGGCACTTGCTAAACCTTGGTAAACCAATGTCGCCGAAGGCGAAGCCCGCGCAGAGATTTTGACCGCATCGAGTGAAGCACGACATGATGTGGTCGAAGAAAATGCAAATATGAAATATGATCTTAGATGAGCTTCTCCGCACTTCTGTTGCGCTCTGAGGAGAAGCCCTAAACTTTGTGATGTAGTCTAAGGAGATGCAAATATGAAATATGATCTTAGATTAGCTTCTCCGCACTCCTGTAGCGTTCTGAGGAGAAGCCCTAAACATTGTAGCTGCTTTAATCTGCGATTAAGTCACAACTTAAAGTGCTAGCGCAGAAAAACTTCGCATGCTTTAGCTCCAGATTTCATGCACTCCAATCCCGGATTTCGGTCTTATTTCTTAAAAACGTTTTAGCTTAAAGGTCCGAGCTGAAGCAATAGCCGCGCTTGGATTTCCATGCGTCGGAAGTTTCGTATGCGGGCATACTGCCTGCGATTCGGCGTTTGTGGGTCTCAAGAGGCTACGAAAAGAAAGGAGAGGCAAAACTGCGAGACGGAAGAAATCCACAAGCAGTCTGAGGCTGAATGTATCAAAAGTAACCACTTCTCTAGAACTTTGCCGTTTTCTCGCGTTCCTGACGCGCCCCGCCTTTGCAAAAATGGTCTATAGACAGTCTGTAGACTTCTTATGGACTCCATTGCCTTCCTATAGGTATTCATTTTTATCCATTCATAGTCTAAAGACTGGCTATAGATAAATGTCTACTAAAAGTGCATAAAACAAACCTATCGATTGCCTATAGACTTTCTATAGGATTTAGTCTATAGGATTTGTATTGCCTATAGACTGTTCTCTAGGTTTGTCTATAAAAAGTCTGTAGACATTATAGACATAAGTCTATGGACAGTATAAACACTGTCTCAAAAAAAAATTGTAAGGGCGGAAGAGCTGATATTCGCATTGGTTGAAGCGCCGTGGTCACGTGTTAACGCGCGCTTTCTTGCTCCGCAGCAGATGCCGGCTTCATTCCCACGTATGCTTCGTTTCGTTTTTGTGCGACGGGCGGTAACCGCTTCGCCAGTGTTGGTGGCGTTTACGTGTTGCGGCGATGCCGAGCTCGTGTTGTGCTTACGGGTACCACAACCGAGGAGACAACGGGAAAATACCTCTCGTTACTCCATCCTGGAAAAACAACGCGGCCCGCCGAATGGTTCGGCTGCACATTATAGGCCGGGCAAGCTTCGGTAATGCGCTGGATACGCGCCTTTGTGAGCTGAGTGGCGGTTCTTCACTGCCCATACCCTCTTTTTTTTTATGTATATGGTATGAAGCGCGAGCGACTGCAGTCTTTCTTTGCAGTAAATGACGCTCGACGTGGTTGTAGTTGGACACGGTCGCTCGCGGCCTGCGAAAGCAGCCCATCGTGTTTTTCGAGCCCCGCCGTTCACGTCGCGTGCTCTGCGGATCAAGCGTTGATGTCGCAGGCATTACATGGCTTATTCATTCAGTTGTAGTTACACTCATTCGTGGACTCAACTCGAAAGTTGCGCTCCATATTGTTAAAGCCCCGCAGTTCACGCTGCTCGCTTGGCAGACATGTAGCTTTGATATCGCGCCCATTGCTGGACGTATTTGTTTTGTTGCAGTTGGACTTCTTCACTCACGATCTCGAGACTAACGCGGCAATTCTCGTTGTTTCAACCCCCGCCCTTCATGCTGCTCGCGGTGCAGGTCTAGGTTTGACAACGCCCGCATTGCTGAACGTATTTGTTCTGGCGGGATTGTTGCGAAAGTCGGCCGCTACTCTCCCTAGGCACAGTAAAGGCAGCTATCTCTTGAATGCGCTTTACGGGCGTTCATAATATTTATTGTGCAAACTAGGTCCAGCGTTAAATGTAGTCGCAAACATGTTTTACGGCCGTCGTCGCAGCCGCCGAATACACGTGGAACTTCTGTAACGTGAACAGATGGGGTAAATGGAACCACTAACGTTCTGATCGACGTTTGCCTAGCGTACGAACGTACTGAAGTGTTAACAGTTGTGCGTGCTGTCAAAATTATTTATGAAAGTTCACGCCGTTTCTTTTTTAATGTCTTGCATCTTTCCTGATAAGGGCATGCCACACTAAATCTATCTGTTTACTGCGGTAGTTCAGGCTGCTGCACGTTATGCATGACAATGACACGACAGAAGCCAATGTACTCTTATCTGCCATTATTGCTTGTGCTGGCAAAAGATGACAGTAACATAAAGGAGCAGCATTCTAGTGAGTCACGCAGTGCTGCAGCGTCGCGCCACACAGTGGTAGTAAATATTTTTTTGATTGCCGTCAATTAGCCAGGACAATTCACCCAATATCAAAATTCTTTTGATCACAGCCGTGTAACGATGCGCAACCACGGCATCGTATTCGACAGTCCACACATAAACGCAAGTGACTGCAGCCATTCGGATATTTTCAATGTTAGCCTGTGATGTTACCGGGCCATAGTCATTTCGGAACAATCGCGAAGCCTTCCAGCACTAAAAATATAAATATTGAGGCGCCTTAAATTTAATAGCACGCCTTTAATAGTGCAGACCATAACACGTGTAAACGCAGCTTTGAGAGTAGGATATTTTATGGAAGCATTACTCCGTCATCGGTTCATATAAAGCTTAGACAGCGTGTCTGTCGCTAGCAAAAGTAAAAGCTAAATAATTGCACCCAGAGCGCATGCCGTTCCACTTACTCTTGACAGCGTTAAGTTTGAAATGAGATTGGGCGAAAGACGCCATTCGTAAAACAACGCTCCAAGGATATCCACTATAGCACGCGGGCTTGCTTTCGGGCGCCACTTGCCCTGCAAAAATGGTCTATATAAAGTCTATAGACTTCTTATAGACTGTTTCGTTCCTGTAGGTATTGCTTTTTGTCTATTTATACTCTATAGACTGTAGATAGACAAAAGTCTACTAAAAGTGTATGGCCATAAATCTATAGATGTCTATAAGTTTTCTTTCGGATTTGTATTGCCTGCATACTGTCTATAGAGGATCTATAAACTTTATAAACAGAAGTCTATGAACAGTCTATAGACTGTCTAAAGAAACTTTTGTAAGGGTTTCACTGTGTACTTCTCAATCAAAGTGGCCGCTATTTGCGACAAAGCAGTGCAACATGCTTGATGGCAGTTATTGGAGTAAATACTTTTTCAATCTCTCATGATATGATGTCATTTAGACTGAAGCGAAGGCACAAAACGCAACACTCAATTAATTCGGCCGCGTGGTCTAATCCTCGCCAACGGGCGAGCTTTGGGAGGGTCTGCTAGCTGTACCCGGCCTAGGTGCCGCCACCGTCGACGCCCGGAAGGAGCCGGGATAAGGAGCGCCAGCATAGAATTCTGAGAAGGAAGGAGATGTCGTTCACTGACGAACTTTAAAGACGATAGCGTGGCAGCGTCCTCTAGAGTCGCGATTCCCCTTCACGTCGTTTCAACAACTGATGGTTGCAAGTAATTTGGTGCCTATGTTTAGAAACGAGGAGTCAAGCATTTTGACAAGTACGCATCTATAAAATGAAGATTTAATTCAGACCGAATTCAAGTTATTCTAATCAAAATAGCCAGGGAACGCAGAAATGCATTCATTAGGCAATTTCGCCGCCGACTTAGGCGAACCGCGTTGGATTGAAAGGAAGAATTCAGAATCCAATCGCTGAAGGAAGAGAAAGGTCAAGTATGGTCGACAGTTTCAAAAATTATTACTGGAAATGAAAAGAAACTGTTTTTTTTTTTAATTTCATGTCTGCTACAGAATCATACTCAGAGAAATAAAGAAGCATTGAATTTCTGCAAACTTTACACTCAAGAGGCCAGCACCAGAATCGGCTTTCTTTATTTTTTCTCTTTCTCTCTTTATTTGCTTCTTTCTTTCCTTCTTTCATTCGTGGCTGCATAGAGAAGTAGTGCGGGAGTCAGCCTTCAAAAGCTCGCCATCAGAGGGGCGCAAACAAACCGACCCAAAAAGCTGTCGATGCAGTCATAACAAAAACAGAATGCACCGCGAGTATGTTCGGGGAGCGGCCTCATGGATCCCAATCGTATATGGATCTATGGAGCTCTCGTCTAACACGCAACTACTAGCAAGCTCAATCCGCAGTACCGTGTGACTCTCGGCGCCTCTTAAAAACTGAACGCGAAGCGGCTGCGGAATGCGTTGCGAATTTTTAATCTATTTTCTCGTTCAAATGTGTATGAAGCCCTCCTGAAGTCGGCCTTGTCCTAGCCGCCCGTAGTTTTATCTTTATGACAGTCCCAGATTTATAAGTGAGAGTAAAATGAGTTATAAGCAAGAGGTCCATGTTAAACGAAATTTGATGCTCCGGACTAAGGTCATGTGACCGAAATGTCGATGACGTATACGCTTAGTTGCGCTCCGTTTGCGCGAAAAAGTGACGGCAAAAGTAGCCAACTGTTTGCTAGATGTGTTTGCGGTGAGCAGAAGGGCATGCTTGCATATCTTCGGCAGGCTGCGAAACTTGATCATTTTAGAGTAACCGGAGGCACGCTGTTTCGAGAAAGACTAGTCGTTAATTCTAGCATTTTACGTCTTGCTCACCTGCTTGCTTTGACGTTGCCGTCTGCTACCAATTCTGCCCACATTGTGCCACTGCGACCTTTGTGCTGTCGCAGTGTCTTGCCTTTTCTATGGCATCGACAGCTTCTGACACAGCCACACATAGTCACGCGGCACTAGTATTTGAATTCGCTTCCCCGTAATACGAGCCCAACTTACCCAAATTTTACCTTTTTGAAAATGAAGCACCGCAAACTGCTTCCATTCTACTCGCTTTCCTTGGTCGGGTCATATTTAAAAGACTTTGCCAACGGTCACAGATCGGAGAGAAGGCACCTCTGACATCTGACCGGGTCTGGAATCCGGTGGAGGCTCCACGGTACTTGAAAACTTTCTGCTTGTGTGCGAAACACCAACTACGCTCGTTCAAAATAAAAGGACTTGCTGCTCAAATGGTTCGTTAAAGTTCACCTTGCTTTCAAGGTTCCAGTACACCGTACAGGACAAAAATATGAAGGACGACTGGCAGAGCACATGTGCGCTCGTTTTGCAGTTTACGCCCACTGTTTCATTGCTCTAGATGGCTTAGCAGGAAAACAATTTTTGTGGCAATGTCAAACTGTTAACGGTGCAGTGGGAGGACTGGCTGTTCCCACAGCACTGTGGGATGACAGTTATGTGCGCACTTAGGCATACTCAGCAGTACAGAAAACAAATTTGGAGTTTTTTCCTCCATAAAAACGCAGGAACCCGACCGCGGCGGCTGCGTTTTTATGGAGGAAAAACGCTAAGGCGCCCGTGTGCTGTGCGATGTCAGTGCACGTTAAAGATCCCCTGGTGGTCGAAATTATTCCGGAGTCCTCCACTACGGCACCTCCTTCTTCCTTTCTTCTTTCACTCCCTTCCTTATCCCTTCCCTTACGGCGCGGTTCAGGTGTCCAACGATATATGAGACAGATACTGCGCCATTTCCTTTCCCCAAAAACCAATTATTATTATTATTATTAAGCCTTCGAACCTGTAGGCTGAGGATACGAAGTCTGACATGAACGAAGCCACAATTTTGAACTCGACGTCTCCGCAGCCACCGGAGTCGCCCCTCTGCGCAAGCGCCCAGTGAGTGGTTATGCAGTGAAGCATGCGTTCAGGTGTAGGAGTGAGGTAAGCAAGCATGAAGGTAACGTTGCGCCTACATCGAGAAAAGAATGCTCCAAGGGACACCTCACTAAGGACTCCGTTGTAAGACGTATTTAAGAGGTGACCTAAGGAGGGCGCGCTGCTCTTAAGGCATCCTTACCGAGGCAAGGAGATTTATAAAATTTGGCCCTTCGTGCATGCATGTTTGCTTCATGTGCCGCCTTAGTCGTTGAGTCAAACTTGCCGACATTTCCTTCTTTCCGTCATTTTTCTTTCTCTGCCACGTCGGTATTTCAGTCATTGCGTCCTTCATCCTGCTCCCGACGGTGTATCTGTGGTGAACCCCCTATCTCTTCCTGCGCCGATTTCCGTCCCCGTGTCACTGCGTATTGCAGAGGCGCGATGCTCCCTAAGCCTAGAAAATTCTTTCGTCCGGCCCATATTACCTGTTTGCGAAGCGCACATACCTGCCCAGCGGAACGCTCACAATACGAACCTCGAAAACCCTGCAGTGACGCGAGGGGTATGGGTGCTTTGGACGAATGGAGACCGAATCTCCACATCTGTACTGCTGTCCCGCGCTTCTCGCTATATTACCGTGGACGATCTTAACCGCACGGCGCAGGCACCATATAATGACAGACCGTGCCTAGACGCGTCGACAGCTGCGCGAATCTGCACTGTCCTTAGCCGGCCCTACCTTTCACTGCACTGCACGTTTCTAGCCAGGCAGGACGCAGCATTCAGACGAGTGGAACGCAAACTTCGCATTTTTTTCCCCCGCCGTTGCTCCACATTCGACGCCCATGCTTGCAGATACCAACTGGAAACGCGTTCTCTCAGGAAACAGCGTGCCTACGCTGCCTGGCTCAGCATTTTTTGGATCAAATCCTCAGCCACTTCAACGGGTCTCCAAAGATTGGCGCGGGATAACAACTTTTCGCGGCCTGTGACGCGCGCACGCGCGCGTCTGCGCCTATAGGCGCTTGCAGTTCCCGGAAACACGCGCGTCCGCTCAAGCAAACGTCTATGGAGGTATGACAATAGTGTCGCGGTCTGCGCGTTCAGTCGCGCGCAGTGCTGTCATCGAAAGCGCGTTCGAAGACGACCAGTCGGCGCGCTTTGTACTGTCGGAAATTGTTTTCGTCGCGCTGTGGGGAGGAAGGCATGATAGGAGAGCACACAGATATAGCAACCATAGGTTCACTCTCGGCAGCTGAAATCACTTTTGCAGCATGACCGAGTGTTCCCAGCGCTAACGCATGGCAGTGAGCGTCAGTCGGTGTCTTTATGTAATAATGTAATGAATTCAGTTTAAGAAGGCCCAGAAAGAAAAGGTATAGACATAGCGTGAAAAAGGGCCCGCAATCCTAATGGTTGGTAATGCAGTGGTTTTAATAACAATGAGCTTGGAACAAAGAAAATAACCGTATTATTTCCACGTAATAGCAAAAGTCACTAAACTTAGTGCATTACAGTGCATACACAAATAAGAATACCCTAGCTTAAAGAGCGACAGGAGATTCATGTCGGGAGATTTGTACAAATACAGCCCGACTGTGACGTCAATATAAGTTTCCATAATAAAAAAGATCGAAAAAAAAGTTGTAATGCCGGTAACATGTAATCGCGTAATGTGACAGCAAACCGTGGCAGTGAAACAGCAAAACAGAAAGTAATGGGTAAGATTTTAGTGCAGTGTTACTGTATGTTGTGCCGCAGGATTTTTAAACTCGGAATATGAATGGTAAACAGGTTGCTTCATATAGATATACATATATGCATAGCTTTATTTACATAAAGTATATATGCAGAATCTGTTCGTCTTCTTTGCGGTATTTATAAATAAAGAGTGCAGTTACCTATAAGCACACCAAAGGAATGAGGCTAGTAAGGACGCTTAAACAATTTTTGATTCAAAACTTCGAGAAAGTTCAGAATGGCCATGAAAAACCAGCGAAAATGTCGGAAGACTCGCGTTCTTTATAATTGCTGGCAATTTAAAACACTCTTTCTTCAAAGTTCTTTTGAACTAGATGAAGCGACAAAAATAATTGATCTTGTAGTTTACAAACCAGTGTTCGATTTTGCGACGTACTCAGTATACACTGAACGTAGTGCATAGTCTCCCCTGACTTCATGCGCAGCTCTTCCATTGTACCGAGGAGGGTGGTATGTGTGGTCTAAGGCTTTCTCAAAAGCCTTCACGTTCAAGTGCGCTCAAAGAAACGAATTTATGAGGACTTAATGCAGTACGTAAAGTTCCAGGCGACAACATAATATTGGTGGAGAAATCGCCAGCACCTGCGATTGACATGACTAGCGCCATATTTTTACATTTTTCATTGTGCTGTAGACGGGGCTTCGCTACATATCTCAGCTGACTTAGCAACCAGCCCGATTGCGAGCAAGCGTAGAACTGCAAGCCCCATGCCCGTCACACGGCTTTTTATACGGGCCTCTATTGCGCGTTTAATTTCCCCCCCCCCCCCCCAAATCCACCCGGAGAACAGCTTCGCCTGGCTTTACAGCTTATGCTCACCTTGACGTGTACTTAACGGCACTTGGACTTCGATGAAAAGGTCAGTTGTGCCCATTCGCATGCTCGCTAAGAAGATAGAAAAATGAACAAAGGAAAAAAATCCCAACTTATTTGGGTAATTAGGCCAAGTGCGGATATATGCGCTCGCAAGATGTGAATTGTCGGTTGGAGCCACGGCCTACTAGGTGGTACCAGGCTACCACCTATTGCCACCGCAACTTCTTATTCCGCTTAGCTATTGTGAAAGCATCGTGCGAATCACGTTCGCCTAACCGCTGCTGCTCATTCCGCTTAGCTCGATGCGCATATGGGCGGTGCCGCCTAATTATCGCCTCAAGTTCTCACCTCGTTACCACCGGCTACGACTTGGCAAGTAAGCCACCCGGTTGGCAGGTGAGCACTGACTTGAGTGACGTGTGACTTGAGTGAGAGTGACCTGAGTTGCTTGGGTTGGGTTGCGACCCAGGTTGCTCTTCCTGGGCAGCGCATCTCAAGATTAAATGGGCTGCCGCCTGACACACTGGGTAGTTTGCCCACCACCTAGTGGGCGGGTGAGCAACCTGCCACAGAAACGGCTCCAGACAAACAGACAGAACAACAGACAAACACACAATGCCCAAATGCGAGGTATGGCCACTAACTATGACAAAAGCATAGTCTCAGATTTAAGTATACTAGCTTCTGTTCGCAACGTAGCGCATTCGCCCACTTATGTACGCATGCGCAAACACAGACTGGTTCGCTTGCTTCCTTTTTTTCCCCACATATTTCAGTGTTAGCTTTTCTTTACACTTTTCCAACAACAGTCAACATTTGCACAAGCGAAGCCAGTCTCTTTGAATCCGCATTCTTCTGGCTAGCCGCACGGCTCCACGCGCTACATTAAGCGCTCTCTCGGAGGGTGCTTTTCCTCTCTCTCGCAGTAAGTGGGAGTTGCCTAAACCAGATTTTCTTTTCTCTAGCTGGGGTTCAACACACTTTCAGCGATGTTCACACAACCTACAAACCTCCCATGTCACCACATTTTCGTTTCTCGCCTTTTGTTCTTGTTACTTTGAACACGCTCAAAGCAAACATGGTCGTATACTTCATTATTTCAGTTTTTCAAAAGATGCATTCGCGCTTTACGTCGGGCTCTCAATGGGACTCTTGTTGATATTTCGCTCTATCCGTCTTTATATACGATGCACATGCTGTAGTGGAAGGCAGCATACTTTTCGACGTTGCTTTTCATACGACCCCACGCGTTGGGACCTTATTATGTCTCGCTCAAGCTTTAAAATCTCGAGACGCGACTTCTAACAAGCAACGCGAGGTGTCTTATGAAACGCGAATCTTCTGTTTTCAAGACAGTGAATCATGAGGTTGAGATCTGCTGCTCCTGTATATTTGTTTTCTTTTCATACCTGTCGACATTGCCTGTTGGCGCCCTGACAACATAAACTCGGTATCTACGTTGCCCAAGAACTCATAAGTGTATAGAAGGTACTTTTTTTTTTTTGGCGCGCAGATTTATATTTCAAAGCTTCGCTTATTGCAGGCTGTTGATGTTTTGTTTCAGCCACTAAAGTAAACAAGCCTTCTGGTACAAAAGTTTAACTTTGCCCTGAGTGCTTACATTCGCGCCAAACAATCTTGTGCGAATCCCGACCGAACCGCCTCGTCTTCTTCCCTCTCATGACAACAGAGAAGTGGACGGAACAAACTTTTGCACGCTTAACGTGTGCATTTTAGTAAGTCGTGCTGCGCGATCTCTGTCAGCGACGCCGCCATAGCCACATGTCACGAGGATTGCCCAAGGAGCTTGGAAATAGTTTGAGTGACCAGTTCATTTAGATGACGTTGATTCGTGTGACCACACTCTGCCTGCTCGTGTCCAGCACCGAGGACCTCCGGGGAAAGTAAACAAACTAGTTAAAAGCCACGAAAGCTTAGAAATACAGTCGAACTCCCGCTACAACGAACGGCGCTTCAACGAAATTTTCGCTTTAACGAAATATTTCACATTCCCCGTCAGCTAGCCATAGAAAACAATGCATGCTACTTGTTGTCACAACGAATTATCTTTTAAGGTGCGTTTCCGCCTCAACGAAATTTTTGTTCAGTGGAGATGAGCTTAACATTTATTTTACGACAAAACAAGTATAACGTTAGCTGTCCGTACGTTCATGGCATTTAATTTCCCCGAAAACGCTTGCTGGAATCGATTTTTGCCCCATAGTGCGTCGAGTGCGAATAGGTGGCGCCATTCGATATCGTCCGTCATATCGTCCGTCATATCGTGCGATATCGTCCGTCATATCGTGTGATATCGTCCGTCATATCGTGCGATGTCGTCCGTCATATCGACTGAGAAGCGCAGCGGAGCCGGCCCGACGCATTGCGATTGTCCGGTGTTTCGTTTGTGTTAGTGTGCCAGACTCGACGCCAGCATGGCAACGCCGTGCAGAAAGCGCAAGTTCCTCTCTTTGGAGGATAAAGGATAAAGCATTTGCATGGACCTGCAAATGATCGCCGCAGCGTGGACGGCGACCCGGTGGACCATAATTGAGAACTGCTTTGTGCACGCTGGCCTTAAACATGGCGCTGAATCAACACTCAGCTCAATGGACGACGACCGCGTCCTAACGGAGCCTCCCTCCTCAGAAGCCATTGCGGCGTGGGCAGCACTTCGGGGCGCCGGAAACGTGCCAGCGGATGTCGATCTCGATGAATACATCGCCGTCGATGCGGACGTGGTAGCACACGAGGAGCGAACCGACGAAGCAATAATTGAACAGGCCCGCCACAACAACGCCTCGTCCGAAGATGAGAGATGTGCAAGATGCACCAGCCCTGCCGTCTCGCCTGCATTGCATGTGACGGGCGAATTTGACACCATTCGTGCTTTCATTGGTGCGCATGACGACGACATCGCGATGCAGTTGCTGGCCGAGTGGAAACATCGCACCACGACGCTCATGTCCACTAAAAGGACGCAAGCCAAGGTGTCCGAATTTTTTGTAAATAATATTTTTGAACAGTGTAGATGTCAGATCTTAGTTTTTTGGGCTGATTTTGCCACAACAAAATTTTTCACGCACCCCGTGAATTTTTTTGTAGCGGGGTTTAACTGTACTTCTTTTTTTATTTTCTGCCCCTGATAACAAAAGGTAAAGACGTTGGGGCGATGCTTAACCACAATCGTGAGCAGCACACACTTTCAAGCTTGCCCATAAGAGCCAACCAATATCATGAAGCTGCATTCACAGTAAGAGGTCACCTATCGGAGACCTGCGACTGAAGCATGTGTCTCAACATTTCCTTTCGCAGCACTTTATATTAGCATTTACTTACATTGCTTAGCCAACACTTGCCTCTAAAGGCGAAGCTTCGTTTGTTGCTTCACTTCGTCGCAAAAAGATAATGCTACTTGGTGTTTTTTCGTTCAGTCATATTTTTCAGCGCTATTTTATTACACATTAGAAATAAGCCTTCTGCATTCAGCCGGCTACGATGTGGAGCGCCGTTCTCCTAAGTTAATTAGCATCAACTAGTTATTAACTGCTTCAGCTGTCGAATTTACTGTTCTTTTTTTTTGTACTCGCTTGTGCATTGCGATCTCATTTCATGTGCGCATAATGTCTCATTTCGACCTGGTGCGAATTTTTTTGCCGCCAGCGACAACATCGCGCGGGAGCTGCTCCCCTGCTTATGTGTTTGACAGCACAATTAGTTATATTTTTCTTTTAGAATGCCTATAGTGCTGCCAGGAAACCGCCACGGCATCAAGCGCTTCGGCATAGTACAAGACACTCACGTGCCGATGACAGTTTGCACAGAACATATACAGCCGGGAACGTGCATATAACCGTGTGAGACACGGTAATTCGGGCTCTTGGGCTTCAGTAATTTCTATGCTTGACAAACGGTAAGTGCTTTGGTAGGAGGCCATAAATATTGATTGAGAACATTCTCAGCTAGCATCACACAGCGTCAAAAACGTATTCCGTGCGATTAGAGAGCCGTGTTACATTCGTTGAATCCTGCACGTGATGCCCAACAGGCCTGTAATTCCTTCGCACTAGATACATACGAAAAGTGCCTTAAAAAGCGGGACACAAATAGACAGCACTGTAATTCACAAACGATGTTTTAACAGCGATACGCAGTAATCAGCGAATTTCCTTACCGACCTAATCACGATTGGCCGAGAACGTCTGACGATTCACGACCGGACGATTGCTTCAAATACTTTTTTTTTCATCTCATGAAAATAAAAAGCGGGAGTAGAAAACGACGCGTCACAGTGAAATGCGATCAAACTGCGCGTTCTTGGTCGTGTTGCCCGCCGAGGTTGGAACAAGTAAAACCGTTTTTCCTGTGCGTTTTGTGAGTGTTTGAACACCCAGCTATACACAAATACAACTCAAGAACGAAGCGGCTTTTCCCCGACAAAGGAACCCCCTTCCAGCCAATGGCGTCGGCTTATTCTCAAGAGCCTCCTGTCCTGACAATGCAAGGAGGGGCAAATGAAAGAGTATAGTCCCATCCCTCCATGGTCGTGGATAGTCCCATACCTGCAATGTCACGCTAACAGGGTCATGAGAACCGGCTGTCGCCATTAGCTGGAAGGGAGTCCCTTGAAGAGTAAAAGCCGCTTCATTCTTGAGTTGTATCCGAGTATACAAATATAATCCTGGTGGTTATGCCTTGAACTTCGTGTATCACAGTGCATCGGCAGCGGATGTAGCTTATATCCGGACACAAATCCGCGGTAACGAAGCACAACGAGACAGCTGCATACGAACGTACGGCGAGCAAACGGCCCGGCCGACTCCCCTCCAGAGTGTACTTAGCACACTCACCACCAGCGGCACAACCGTATTTACACGCCGCCTGTAGCAGGTTTACTTCCTGGGGCTAATATACGGTAACCGCAGACCGCAGAACAGCGCGGGTAGGAACAGATGACTAAATACCATCCCCTCTTCCGACGCGCGCAACTCAGTCTCTATAGCGCTTCAAAAAAATTACACACAGTTTACACCATCGGTGCATACATAAATCGCCGAACTGAGCGAAACCTTCATACACAAAGTGCTAGTGCGCAGCGCCTCCTGGTGTCTAGGTTACCTCCCACCGCTGCCTACATCCGTGCTGTGACGCCACTACTCTTTTCTATCCACACTGCTTAGTTCATGCAGCGTGGACTATGGAAACTTGTTCGCCCCGTCCATATAAAGATAACGTTGGTATGACGTAGAAACCTGTGCGCACGCTCATTGGTACAAAGAGCGCTGGCGCTTATGCTGTTCACACCACCTACCCCCCTCCACCGTAGTCCTCGCAGTGTAAGCGCTGTTCCAAGCAAGCGCATTGCCGCCCTCGCCTATGCGCTCTTTCCCCTCCTTACAACCTTACCCTCTCGCTTGACTCCGTCCATCTTGAGTCCATCAACAAAGGCACGAGCGCCATTCTATGCTTCGGGATATTTAGTGCATGCGGAATATTCCTGAACTGCGAGTTAGGCCACATTCGCGAAATTATCAGCTCGCGAAAAATAAGTCGATTACGGTATTTAAATGTAGATACAGGTAACCTGTGCTATCGACACGAAAAATATCGTAAAAAGCACCTCCACTGTGTGTGAACGACTATGTATGCTACCAATGCGACCACAGCTTTTTTCACGCCTGACAGAGCGGAGACAAAAGTAATGCTTTCGCTACATACGCGTTCCCTGCCCCGAAGCGGCCTAGATTATGCGGCTATGTTCGGAGCTTTGCCACTAAGCCAGCTTAAATACGCTGCAAGTATCGTGGACACAGAGATGAATTGGCAGCTTACAAATTTTATGAACAGCACCGCTCCTCCGACCCCCGTTGCACGGAGAGGGAGGCACGCACAGTTCCGGTGCTCGGCCGAACTTGATTAGCGAATAATTAGCGGGCGACTTCGAAAGAGCACGTGAACTGGTCGGTTTCCCGTGCTCGTAAACACAGAGCGCGGACAGGACGACGCCGGGGATGAGATCGAAGGATGGACCGCAACGGAGACCTGACCATTGCCAAAGCGAACATCCAGCGCTGTAAAGCGCGCTGGCGTCGAGGGATTGGGAGGGGGGGGGGGGGGGGGGTCTGGAGGGGTTAGGGGAGGATACTTTCGTGCCGTGGGCTCATCGCGGCCGCTGCCTCGCTTGACGGAGCACGTGCAAGTTCGACCTATGTCGCTGACGGGCCGTGTTATACTGTACCTGCCTAATTGGCGCTAGACTTAAAGCTGCTTACTACGCTAAGCACAACGGACGATAGGGTGAACGTGAGTACGTGAGCGCGGGAAAGTTGGTATAGATGAAGCACTTTTATTATATGAGAAAGATGAGTCATCGAAGGCCTTGCGTGGACACTAATCATGTTCAATAGTGATAGATGATTGACTCGAAATGTTGGCGCTAAAAAATTCCTCGTGCTGAGGAGCTTCTGTCGTGCGGCACTCAGATGTGCCGCTTGCGGTTTCAGTGATTTTTTTTTTTATCAAATACAACAGCTTTCTGTTGCGTTCATTCTGCAGTAAGAGACGCATGCGTTGCTGAGACTTTTGAAGCTAGGATATTTTTTCCAGCCACTCTCTCAAAACCGTCACGTTGGCGATGGTGTTGAGTGCAGCGGAGGCTCCGAAATCGCGGAACGGAAGAGGCGAGCGTTGGGGGTCTTGGAAATTAGTACATACGCCATTAGTCGCTCGCGCACAAGCTCTCGTGTGATGTGCTGAGAGACTTTGGACCCCGGAGACCGTGTATGATACCGACGCCTCTGCACCACGAATGGATTCTTCAGGATTAGACTCAGTTTCCCGAATTATTTGAAGCCTCCGCCTGTTTCATTTCAGGTAGAGAGTATGCCAACTCATACTTTTCAGGAATATGGAACAGCCTGGAACTTCCTGCCAAATGCACGGTCACTTACCCTTCTCCTCTGTCAAGTTTTTCGTCGTGGTTCTTATCTTCCGTAGATAAGTGGCTCGGATACACTCGCTCACTGCATCCAATATCTCACTGCACTTGTAGCTTCTTCACTACACTGTTGAATTGCTGAAGTTTCCTTCAAATTAATTTCAATCACATCCTTATAAACTGCATATTCAGATTCAAATCCTGGATTAGACTCAAGCACACGCACTCGCACGCACGCACAAACAGACACGCACGCACGCACGCACGCACGCACGCACGCACGCACGCACGCACGCACACGCACACACACACACACACACACACACACACACACACACACACACACACACACACACACACACACACACACACACACACACACACACACACACACACACACACACACACACACACACACACACACACACACACACACACACACACACACACACACGCGCGCGCGCGCGCGCGCGCGCACCTGAAGAGCGTATGGCCACAGTCATTAATATCCTATTTATGCCGAGGATTACCGGTGGAGGGCATGCATAAATTCTTTTGGGGGACCAACACACATCGAGTGAAACGCAGTTATTTAAACACACACTACAAGGTAATTAATAAGCGAAAAGTGCTGCTGATTGCATGGAAAAAAAAGTTCGAGGTCTCTTCAGTTGCCGCATGCTATACACCTAAGCTATTTTCCTTAGGAAAAGAAATATGCTGCTAATCATATCACTAAACTTGCGAATGCTGCAGTTCTTTTCTCCGAACTGTACAAGCCAGTTATCTGCCCGACGCGTTAGACAAACATTAGTTTAAATCATTAATGCAAACACACTAAAACAAAGCGTTTGGTGTTTTGATTTCTTGTTTATATCTTTACTAAGTTGAAAATAAAGACTAAATTACAGTCGCCACTTCAATAGAACTCCACCCCCACCCCCCTTTTTTTTTTCGCCGAAAGAGTTGTTTCAACAAGCGCAGTCGTAATACATCTCTGTTTCGAAGGTGATTTAACCCCCTGCCTGACTTAGACAAGCATAAGCTTACTGTGAATTCTGGCTCCTGACGAGCCCAGGTTGTCGTGCTCTTAAGAAAACTTGTTATTGAGCTAGTTGGTTTCGGTTCACTCTTCATTTTTAAGGCACGAAACCGGGACAAAACACAAAGGTAGACATTCGTGTTTTTTTCTGTTTTCGCGCCTTAAAATCAAGAATTATCGCGTGTTTTCTGGTACTTTGTGTCCAGACGAAGACGAGTGCGGCTTATTATTAATGATTTTATTCATAATGAAGCAAAATCAGAAGAAAAAGCGCAAATAATTTCTGGCGCGCCGACAGACGGCTGCACGGGTACTAAATGACTTTTAGCACCATTTTCGCAAAATAAAAAATAGGCGCAATGGCGCTCAAAAGAGCATGCCCACACGTTTGTATGTTCACTATAAGAGTGAACCACTCCGTACATCCTTTGTCAGAAATTTATAACCCAGGCAGGCTTGCTTTTGGGCCACGCCCTCTGGCTCGTGGTGCATTCCCAGCGATCCAAATATTTTGAATATCAGCGAAACTCTGGTTTTCCCCTTCCGAAGGTAACGACTTCTACGAATGCTATAACAGCCCCACTACACGACTTAGGAGCAAACACGCCTGCGCTTTAAACTTTTGACAAAGGCTGTACTTTGAGCATCCCCTGTGTTTAGTACGGAAAGACAAGCGCTGTTGTCTCTTTCATCCACCTCGATAACCGTCCGCTGGTCAACAAAATTCTTAGGGGGTGCACCAGCGGCTCTCAGCCCTGAATTCTGGCCAGTCTCCGCTGATAGATGGCGTCACGTATGCGCGACAAGCTGTGACAGTGCCACTCATGCGCTTCATCCGTCCCCACACCCTTCCTCTTCTCGTCTCTTCTGTCCATCCTCATTTTCTTTCCTCCTTCGCTCTCGGCCTGCTTATTTTTCATCTGCACCTGTCAGAGGCTCGACCTTTCATTCTCGAAGAAAGCGCATCATGAAGTGCAGCGTACCACATTTCAGCGTGTCGCTTCAGTGTTCTTTTCCATTACTGACATTTGCTAGTACGTGAAACGACCGCAAAAGGTTTGAAGATTCTTCGCTGCGCAAGTATCTGGCCACTAACATAGCGCTCGGCCAATTTTCAATAGACGCCTGAGTATACAGGACGTAAGCGGATGTACAGGGTCCGCTAAATGTTCCCAGGGCACAGGGTCTGTTTTCGAGCACTATAGTCGTCGGGCAGTTACGGCACTCCGAAGCCCAAAATATCTTTAGAGGACAGGATAATTATCATTCTCACCTGTGAGAAACTTGGTATCTTTATTGATACCATTAGTGGCAGGCAATACCGACCCTGTGGCTTGGGAGCTTTTGACCAACCCTGTACATGAAACGCGTAGCTGTAACCCACTGGCGGAAAAAATAATTAAGAAGCATTTACGCCATACTCTTCCATCTAGAATCCACTCCACGTTGCCGGTAAATTCGTCTAAACATAGGAGAGAGTACTATGATGTGTGCAAGCGGTCAGTTGCCCCATGAGTGGGCTGTTTGAGTGCAGGCAGGAGCGTTGTTGCGATGAAGAGCACTCAGGCGATTATGGATTTTTTTTTTATGGCGCAAGGGCATCTACGGCCAAAGAGCGCCATGTCACAAGGTATTTTCCATTTCTCAAGGAGGGGTCAAAGACACATTCCCAAGCATTTCACCCTAAACAAGCCGAGCACCAGGCCAGGGGAAACCTTGTACCCATTGCATAATCGGTGGGTACCCGGCGGCACTGGGGATTGAACCCAGCACCTCCCGGATGCGAGGCAGATGCTCAACCACTTTTCTACCAGACATTTTGGTAACACGAAGAGAAACTCGACTACAACCGCTCAGGTTCTAAAAGCTCCACGACGTAGGTCAGATGCGCAAGGCAGCAAGTGCTCGCAGAATTACAAATGACAGCCCTTCGGGCAAAGGTCGTTCGGAGATGGGACCAAATTAGAAGGGGGCGTTTTGCAATCTGCTGATTTAATTCTACAACCGACGTCTTCGGACTAAGGGCTATATGTCCGGCGGCAGCTACAACACTGCGTGAGCAATAATTTAGTTGTTTTAGATAAGCGTTGCTCATCAGTGAGATTGACGTCTCAGCAAGTTGGACAGAAAGAAAAAAGCAGCAGAGCTCTGCTCTCTTTCAGGTTAGTATGGCGCCACTACTCAACTCTGTAATATAAGCAAAATAATTCTTTGGACTCCGCAAGACGAAAGAAGCTCCAGGTAAGAAAAATTAGCCTCCGACTTCGCTACAGCCACGTGGCTACAAGAGCTACCAGCTGCTTAACTCAGGTCCCCGGGTTTGAACTCGGGAACGCAATAGGGCCGTCGTCCTACCGACTGACGTCATCAGAAATCTAACAATTGCAGCCGACAGCGATAAACTGCACGTAGCGGCGACCCGAAGCATTAGGAGCCTGCAAAAAAAAAAAAATCTGTTTAGAAAGTTGTTTTAGAAAGTGCTGTGGAAAATCTAAAAATAGGATTGCGATCTAAACGTCTCACCGAGCCATAAGTATTGCGCTCTTCGGATGACTCCGGTACTTTCGATCTTCCAACAAAAGTGCGGAAAGCTAGAATACTGCGTGCTCCTATTGTGCTACTAGAAAGCGACGATGACACAGGTTAGCCGCAGCGGCAAACCAGACCGAGTTTGCACACCTAGTGTAACAAGTTGTGTCAAGCTGCGTCAAACCATCTGCATTCCAGCTTTGGCTGCCGCTAATCCTGCGTCAAAAGAATTTGTTTCATTTTGCTCTTTTGCGATATTTTCCTCCCAAATCGTTCGGTAGGAAACTATAGACCGCTTGCCTGTTCCTTCTTTTGTAATAACATCCAGATTGCTTCGCTAGTAATTGACATTACTTTAAGCGCATATGACACTTTAAAACACCGCCGTTTTAATTTTAAACCATGCAAACGCACTACAGCACGCTCCTTTCTCGCGTAGCGCCGTTTCTAAGGGCTCTGAGTCGTCCTTCTCCCTTTTCATTTCTCTTGATCACCCTAAACGTACGCCTTCGCATTTATCGATAAGGACTTGCGCAGTCATTTTCGAACAATCACTCTCTTGCTCGCAAAAAAGAAGGTATATAGTTCAAACTTTGACACCGTGCCTGTGTTGACACTAAATCAAGCGCGTAATATTCACAGGCAGTCAGTGGTAAGTCCTTTCAGTTTATCCGTGATACGAATAAACAAGTTTTTTCTGGCGTTAATTTTACGTGCATTGCAGCAAAGTCCGCCACGTCTTTGCCACTTCAAGCGGAGAAAAAAATCCCATTCCACTGTCTAAAACGAAACCACTCCGTTGTGTAAACAGCGTGCCCTTTACTGCGCACTAATGAGCGGCCCTCGAGCGCCGTTAACCTGCTGGTTGCGCTAAAGGCCGGGCGGCGCTCTGGGGGACAGTTTTGAGTTACCGCAGAAAGGCAAGACGGTGCCGAAGAGTATGCGTCATCGTTTCCGTTTACAGGGCTTTCTTCTCAGATTGGCTCAGACGAGGCGCGCGTATATCGTGAGAACGTCGTTACCCCCGCTTACACAATCACAACATGAACATGGGGATTCATTATGTTCGTAACGTGCCCCGTTACCAAGCTCGCCCGGCGTCCGATAGAGCCTGTAGACTCGCCAGCAGTTGACGCGGCGCGGGGATCGACTTCACGAAGCGCGTCGCGAAACCTACCTTCGTTTCGACCGCTGCGAAGCCTGGGTCAGATGGCGCGCGCGTGACGGTCAAGTTGTCGCATTTTGCGCTCGGAACGGCGCAATGAAGCCGTCGCCCTAATTAACTTTGCCGTCCACGCCGTTAATTAGATAGCGGCTCGACGCGTGAGGCTGCCCGCGTGGCGTGAGACCACCTCAAAAACGCCGTCGTCGGGCGCCTCACAATTTGATCTTCAGTGCCCTCATGCGGGTTCTCTCAGAAGCGGATGGTCGGTGGGTGGTCGCCGTCCACCTACGCCGCGTCGCGAACTCGGCGCGTTCTTCTTTAGGTGCGGGCTTAAACTTTTCTCTCTGGAAAGCGGAAGTGGGACGTCATAACAGAGCCTGAAATAGAGTCCATACGCCGAGGTTTGAGGCCTCCGAAGAACAAATAGAACACCGCGGAGGCGACCTGACGAGATTACCACAATGTCCGGTCAGCTGAGGGAAGGAGAGAATGCGGGCTTTGACGAGAGGCGGAGTAGTGAGCCTGCCTCAAAGTTTGACTCGCTGCTCAAGAAGTGACAGTTTAAAAAAATTGCTTTTGGCACACAAGCCGGCTAGTTGTGAACGAGGCATAAGTTCCGGAGCGAGGTAAACATAAAGATTAGGCGCCGCGAAGAGTTTCACTGCCGCCCGTCTACGGGGATTTGGTAGGATTACACGAGCTACCAAAAGGCGCTGGTGAGCAGCGTGAATGACATGTTTGCATCGCGGCTGCGACAAGTCTGTGAAATGTAATCACTGCAGGGGAATTACAGCGCTAATTAGTGTCATGTCTTCTTGAACTGGTCTCCACTCGAGCCCGCCCCCTGATTCGCACAGCGCATCTCCGTCACACGAACCGCCGTACTCGATGGTTTGTTGAAGCCTACGACGCGGTACAGACCTAGGCGACACACATCAAAAACTCTGTTTAGTTTGAAGCGACACTTCAGATTGTAGTCGCGTGTTACAGCGGAAAAGGAGTGACAGTAGTCCACGTCGACCGCCTAGGCACTTTAGTTTGGTACCCCGACTGTTTAAATGCCTAATGATTATTGGCGTAAGTCTGCGTCCATGAACAAAAAGAAAATGCTAATCGCAGCTTTGGTCGTCAATAAGGCTTACAGAACTTCGAACAAGCCACAATAAAGGAAACAAATAAGAAAGAACGTGTGTCCTCTGATTCATTTTTGCTTTTGTTCTGTCTGTTTAATGCAACGAGATTGTATTTCTGTGTAATTAAGTGACCGAAAATCCATCAATACCGCTAGTTTATTGGTAGATTTCGATGCCAGAAACGAGGCAACGGCGCGAAATGCGCTTACATTCGCGCGTGATTGTGAGTGCGTGTCATTGTGAGTGCCTTCTCCTTGTCTAGTTTTTGTTTATTTTTTTTTCGTACCGTTACCTTCTTCCTCACGCCGTGCACGAAACTGCCAAAAAAGCAATGTAAACTTTTCATGCGCTACGATTACGCCGGTACTGTATCGAATGTGATATAAGGCACTAACTGGCCTTTCTACTTCTGTGCAGATCGCATTTGGCCGCAAAACGGAGAAATAGGGAAAAAACTCGCGGTGCACTTGCCGCTCGTAGCAACTACTTGCGTGAGGTAATAGCGGACGCGTGAAAATTTTATTCACGCGGTCTTAATTAATTTCACTTACCCAGCACCGCATGCCGTTAGCCAATCCTACACAAACAGGGCAAGCCAAAAGGGCAGCTTCTATCGAAACAAAACCCATCTGAAACTCTTCCTTACAGGTTCCTACGATAATGTGTGTCGTCACTAACGCGTTGGGACACCTAAAACTATAACTATAACTAAAACTATAACCAGTAACGGCTTTACTGGATAAGTGTTTTTTGGGGATAAAGAAAGGAGAAAAAACTGACCTGAACACGCATGAAAGGTAGCGAAATTAGTCTGGAGTTTCTTAATTCTGCTTCCTTTGTGTAAATAAAAGAATAATAATGTGACCTTTCTTGAACTTTTAACATGCGTAAAGTTATATAGATCTGTTTCGATGTGAAAATCCAATGGCGGATTATTTAAAGGTAATATATGCTGCCACTCGAAAGTTAGATATTATTGCGAAGCAATACTACTTTAGGTCGCACTTCAGCCCGTTCCGTGGCGAGGCGGTGGTAGGCACCATTGACCTTTAGCGTGACCTCGCTGCGTGACGTCACACCACGTGACCTAGAGTGACGTCACACCAGCTGTGTAAAAACGGGGCCCCATCTCACGCCGTCGCGAGGCGAGGCGGTAGCCACCAACGGCGGCCTAACTCTCGCTCCTCTCACCAGGGGCGCTACGGTCAGAGTGACGTCACACCGGCTGTATAAAACAGCTCCGCTCCTCTCGCCAAGGCAGTCATACAGCCAGATGTTACGATGGTGCCTACGAACAAGGCAGCTCGGCAGAATGCAAAGAGGAAGCATCAGCGAGCTACGGAGACGGAAGAAGAACGACTTTCTAAGCGGCGTGCCCAGTATGCAGCTCGGCGACAACGTGCAACCTCCTCTGTGGAAACAGCAGAGGCAAAGGAAGAAATTATGCCCGACAGTGAGTCTCCTTCTACTAGTTCAGAACGCGACTAAACGGCAGAGGCGTGTCCAAGAAACCCCGGAACAGCGGCAGCAGCGGCTTGAGAAGGAACGTGCGTTTCGAGAGAAGGAAATCGAAAAGCGAAGAAAACAGCTTCGCAATCACCAGGCTTAACCAAGCTAAGCCACGGCCAGGAATTTTTTCTATTTTTTTTTACGTGAAAACGTTAATGCTCCCGTTCTGCAAAAAAAAAAAATCCACCGTCGTCATCGTCGGCGGCACCGTTGTGAGCGAAAAATCTCCGCGGAAGCAACCAAGGTGGGCCATCTATAGGTCACGTAAGCTTGTGGCGTCATCACAACCTGCCCACCGGATTGTGAGTAAAATGATCACCGTGGAAGGTGGCAGTTAAATTAATTATTGTTCGCGAGAGGTTGCTCGGGAGGAGCAACCTGGGTCTCACAAGCCCCACCGGTGGCAACGCCTTCCATCGCAGGGCAGTGGCGCGCATCGCTTAACCGCTGCACCACTGCGCCAGGAGTGGTACCAGGACTCTCAGGGATCTATGACTGCAAAGCAGAGAGCGACCAATTACGCATGTATGAGCATTGGACCATTAACGCTATCGCGTCGTACCGTTAAGGCGGAGCTTAAGTGACCTCTCCATTGTTTTGTTTTGTATTGTTTGGGGGGGGGGGGGACACTACAGAATTTGTGCCGTCTCCTTTTCCCTCTGTATATTACTTACACGCGCATTTTTCGTGCGGCATGCTGCGCTACTGATTTATCCGTTTCTAGGAATCGAACGCATCCATTTACGTTATTTTTGATGGTGGGTGTCGTATTCCCAACCATTAAATTCTTTTTCACCATAGCGGTTTATTTTACTCACGCCTGAGTGATTCGGACTGCCTATGGCGTCTCTTCGTGCGGCCGTATCGTCAGCGTCACATGAAACACGAAGTAAACTAAAACGTGGAGAGGAAGATGGGAAAAATTTAGCCTAGGGAGACTAAATACCAACGCACTTGTTTTTCATTTTGATAATGCAAAGACCGTTGCTTGGAAGTGGTAATGGAACCTACCTGTATTCGTTCTTCGACAGGTAATACTTTTCTATCCTTGTTTTGTGTCGCAGTCACCCTGACCGCGTTTACTTTGACGCTGACAGTATACGAGCGAGACAAGCGGTCCTACCACAATCACTCAGTTGCCACTCTGACCTTTTGATCAAAGTGACTGATAGCACAGCGAGGTGTAAGTAATTTAATTTTTTCGCGCTCGTCTCATGAATTTAGGCTGTCAAGAACGTCATGCCACTCAAGATCTTCGGTCTCTGCAAAGTTATACTAGTCTCTTCACTTCCGTCAGCACTAATGGAAGAGGCAGACCGATTTCATGGAACACAGAAACCAGCCCTCTCCATAACTGTTCTGGCGCTGAATTATAAAAAGGAATGAAGTATTAGCCTTCCTAGAATATTCTTATTGTTCAGGTATTTAACAAAGGGGGCACCGATTTAATTTCATAGGAAACAACAAGGTTCGCCAACAAAACCATTGTGATTTGGCTCTCCACTCGCACAAAACATAGGGGCCGAGTTACCTGAGTGGAATGAACTCTGTTTACACACGTTTTTTTTTTCTTCCACGAATCAATAAAGAGTAGCGTGGCAAAGAGCGAAGCTAAATTCAATTTTTAAGACTGGGTGCGTGACCTAATCAAAAGCGCTGCACTTTAAGAAATAGTCTCCGACGTACTAAAAACAGTCCACCTATATGCGCTGAGTGAAGTCCGCTAAGCTTATTGAAGTTAGGCGAGGACTGCTGACGTCACTGGATGCCTTGCTACCGATGGTTCGCTTGCAGCGTCAGCGCGCAGGTGATGCGTAGAGTTGTGAGCCCACGCATTGCTCACGCATCATATGTGAAAGCTGTGGTCGCATGGTGCTTTTGACGACACGGTTCCTTCAGTACTGGCCACAATCTATACGACTCGGGTAGTCGTAACAAATGCCGACATAACTGTTGTCCGCATACTGGAAGAAGTGAAGTTCTACATTTTGATTCTCAGACTGCAGAGGTATACCCTACAAAGAAAACAAACAAACAAACAAACAAACTGACTTAACTAGCTGTGCGTTTAGCATTCCGAAATGCCCCCAATGTACACCTAGTGACGAGGTCGCCGAAGATCACCATATAACTATGTTATCGTGTGTGCACGTTAGCGTCTCGCGTGCGACACACTTCTCTTATGCTTCTCGGAGGAACCAAGCGTCTTGACTTGACTTCAGCCCTGTAAACGTGTCTGAGCGCATGTAAAGTGCTTACAACCCTTCCCTGAATTTCTTAGCTTGCGCGGTTCCTTCTTCTGTCTTAAACCGATTCCTTGCGACAGCCAAGTTAGTTTTGAAAAAAATGTGCTTTTGCGCACAAAAGTCACAATAGGGCTACGATGCACACCATGCAGTGCAAGGCATCGAATAGATTTCGAGCAGAGAAATTTAGAGTTCCCGGCAAGGAAATTGGGCGTAAGGGGGAGGGGAGGGGGGTAACATAAGGGGGGGGGGGGGGTAACAAGTAAAGTATTCACGTGGTCATATAATTATAAAGCGAAATAAAAAGCAGAGAGGCAAGTAACGTTATACATTCTTATGAAACCATGGTTATTGAAAGGGCAAAACGAAAAAGAAAAGACGAAAACGACACCCATGCGATTGATTTCCGCATATTGTTACCAATCAATACAAAGGTTTATATGCACAGTTATTACCAACACAGAATAAAAAAACATTCACAAGACAAAGCAGAAAATACGACATATACATGGGCTTAGGGAACAGCTACAAAGCAAATGTTTACGTGTATAGCGATCCCGTGACGGGACAGTTTTCCTACCCGTCTTAGGACATTTTTTGATGAAGGGGGGGGGGGGGGGATGAGATAGCACAACTAATTTTAATGGCCACCATCTTGGAATCAAGAAACCGAAACTATGCCGCCATTTCGTCCCCTGACGTCATACTCACATAGTTCCACCTCTGTGCACCATATTGGACCATGACGTCATCATTGGCACGCGGCAGGTGGCTGTTACTACAATGCTATTGTAGATGACGCTACAAGTCTCAATGCGAGATGCGCTGTTTTCTAGTTGCAGCCACAGATGGCGCTTTGAGCTCAGGGTGGTTGGAGACCTCGCGGAATCTCGAAACGTGATGAGCAGTTGCTGCCACAGATAGCGCTGTGATCTCAGGGTGGTAGCAGACCCCCCGAATTCTCTAAACGTTATGACAAAGAGCTAACGCACTTAAAAGACTTCCGATGCTTTCTTATCAAGTATCACACATTCGACCCATTTAATCTTATCAGCCACTCATAAAAGAGAGAAGTAGCAAGTGTGTGCCCTAGGCGGGGCAGCACACGGCTTGATAATAAGCACGACGTGAGCAACATTTTCGCATTGCTCTGATTTCGATCATCACGAGAGTTTTAATACGATAGCTTTTTAAGCCTTATCCACCTAAGCACCGCCTTAAAGGTATGACGCGATGGCGTTATGGGTTAATAATGCCCATATGTGCAGAAATGGTCATTCTTTACTGTGCACTGCTAGATCCCTGGGAGCCCTCATACTACTCCTGGAGCTGTGGTGTAGCGGTGAAGGTGTGTAGTGGTGAAGCCACTTACCCGGCAGGTGACTGTTACAAACAGTCACCTACGATGGGGCTTGTGAGACCCAGGTTGCTTTTCCTGAGCAACCTTTCGCGACCAATCATTCATTTAATTCCTACTTTGTCATAGTGAGCAGTTGCTTACAATCTGTTGGGCAAGTCGCCACCGGCCACGGTGGGAAGGTTGTGATGACGTCACAAGGTCACGTAAGCTAGCTGGCTAATCAGCAACCTGCTTTTTCGCTCACAACGCCACCGCCTCCGACGACGACGACACCGCTGGCGACGCCGGATTTTGTGTAGAAAATGAGCCTTAACACTGTCGCATTAAAATGCGTCCTCGGAAGCTAAGTTCGCTGATTAGCTGGAACGAAGTGACGTCACCAGATCGGAAGTGACAGCGGTTCCGGTAAAGGCATCAACAGCTAACGCTTTTTGCCAATACAATGAAAATGGGTGTCATTGTGAATTTTTGAATTTTTGTTTGCCATGCACCGAAATGCCAGTGTGACATGAACATGTTTGCATTTCGCCTCCAGCGGAATGTGACCGCGTTAGAGCCACCATGGTGGGTAAGCTGTCTTGGTGAAGCTGCATGGTGTTGGAAGCTCCCTTCGGCTTCACGCTCCGAAGGTTTTGACCTGTCAGTATTATTCGGGACTACATTTTCACTCTGCTTCTTTTTTCACCTTGTGTATCGTTTCTACTGCTTCCATTTGGTGAAGACCGCTTAGTGCTCCCTTCGAAGACCATCCTTCTTCCGGAAAGGGCACGTTATACATGATCGGTCACTCACTCACTCACTCACTCACTCACTCACTCACTCACTCACTCACTCACTCACTCACTCACTCACTCACTCACTCGCTCACTCACTCGCTCACTCACTTGGTCGGTCGGTCGATCTTCGGTCGGTTGGTCAATCAATCAATCAATCAATAAACCAACCAACCAATCAATCAATCAATCGATCAATCAGTCAATCAATTTGTAGAGATGGTGAGGGCCAAGGACCACTCGAAAGGGCTTGAAAGCTCTACGACTAATCCGCCATTTCCGCACGTTTCCTTCAACTGTTTGCATTTCTTCTGGCTTGTGCGCAGTGGCTTGCTAGCAACGCGCTCCCCTGAGTCAACGCACTATCCAATGCACTGTCCGCCCGCCTCTGCATGCTAAGGAAAATGGTGAGTAGGAGAGGCGGCGCTGCTACTGATCTAAGCTCCGGAGAAAGAACGAAAAACTTTGGAGCTAGTTTTTATTTTTTTTCTGGTCCCTATAGTATTCAGCATTCCCGACGGAGCAGACAGCCGGTTCTTTTTCTGGTCCCTTGTCATCTGTTGCAGTACAAATCCTTTTCAGAGTAACGGCGCTGCGTTTTCTTCCTCCTGCGTACCTAAATGTATTCGGATGGAAGCAACACTGTAGCAATAACTGGTTGGTCTCCGGACCCACCACAACGTGATAATTGAAGAAAATGGACACAAAATTGGATGAGAAGGTTGCAGCGTTGGAGCATTACCGGCGTTGAGATCGCTCTATAAAATGACGTGCGCAAGGTGTCTCGTGTACAACAAAAAAGCGCCCCATGTAGAAAAAGAAACATAACCCAAGCAGCACAGGTCATCGGCCCAATATTCCAACAGGATGGTCCCATCCTGGTCCATTGTAGGGCCAGCTTTGCCAATACAGTTCCAGTGTTGGGCCAACTACTTGTGCTGCTTGGGAACAGGGAAAGCTTGAAAAGCCTGATTTCTTTGTGGTACGCCGGTGGTTTTCTGAGGTCCCCTTCAGGAAACGTCTTTGGGGAGCTAATTATCGAGCAGCGCTTAATTAGGAACTTCATCAAAGCTAACCGCTTTCATTACAAAAGAAAGGAGATAAGCAAAGGGAAGCCGTTAAGCGCGAGAGGTTGTTTCCAAGAAGAGGTGGCTAATGCGGTCTACTAAACTACCACAGTGCAACACTGCGGTTTCTCTTCTATGATAGACTTGTGAATAAAGACCGCTATAATACTTACCCCTCCCTTATTTTCTTAAAGATTGGTTATGAAGAAATGAAAGGCGCAGTTAATGTCTCACTTCTTGGCGACACCTTAACCACGCCATGAGGGAAGGGAAGGAGGTGGGAGTGAAAGGAGGTGAGAAAGAGGTGCCGTAGTGGAGGGCTCCGAAATAATTTCGACCACCTGGGGATCTTAAACGTGCACTGACATCGCACAGCACACGGGCGCTTTTTCGTTGTGCCCCCATCGAAACCCGGGTCCCGAGATCGGGTTCGAACCCGGAAACTCCGGATCAGTAGCCAATCGCCCTATACACTGAGCTTCGTAGCCAGTCGTAAATAACTTAAACTAAGTAACATGAAAAAAATCATGGCCCAACGGAAGTCGTCGATAGACTGACTCGTGTTCATGAGCATGGTCAGCAGAATTGAAACGGGATGAAGAGTCGGTCCCTTCTCCTGTATACATCTTTTTAAAGCTGCCCATTTCAGTATAGGTTTTATATGTTCATTAACGAATACACTTTTTTAAAGTGAAATATAAAAATATAAACAAAAATTAAACATGAAATAAACAAATAACTGGATCAACTCGTAGTCCTACCCCTCCTCCAATAAAAATAAATGTTCCGGAGTCCATGTTTATTTCCTTTTATCTGTTAATGACCTAGACGCGCGCTCTGTGTCTTTGGAGAGAGCCACAGAGTTCATTTAAGAGTTTAATAAAACTTTTCTTTGTCCAAAAAGGTTTGCTGATGCGGTAGGGGGAGTCCCTATCCCAGGATTTCATTCTAATGCCTTCAGCGTCAATCGCTTCGTAAGGCGATCCGGTGCAGCATTCGCAGAACAACAAGGCTCGTGTCTCCAGCCACATTGAGACTGGTTTCATCGCAATCCCAATAGCATAAATCTCAAAATCATTAACGCATACGCACAACGGAAAATTTGCACGCCTAGTTCAGAAGCAGAGGATAGGGAACAACTGATGCAATATGCCCTGTCTGCCTTAGATTATCTGCGCTCTGCATGCAATAGTGTTTATACCTTGACGCAAAAATAATAGCTAAAATGTTGACGGATGGATCAGACAATCTGATGCGAACAGGCTGCGTAAGCAGTGCCGCTTTTTTTTTAGTTGATGCTTTTACGATTAAATGTTTTCTAAATGATGAAAAGCCTCGTGCAATATAGAACAAACCAGTGCCATAATAATAATAATAATAATAATAATAATAATAATAATAATAATAATAATAATAATAATAATAATAATAATAATAATAATAATAATAATAATAATAATTGGTTTTGGGGGAAAGGAAATGGCGCAGTATCTGTCTCATATATCGTTGGACACCTGAACTGCGCCGTAAGGGAAGGGATAAAGGAGGGAGTGAAAGAATAAAGGAAGAAGAGGTGCCGTAGTGGAGGGCTCCGGAATAATTTCGACCACCTGGGGATCTTTAACGTGCACTGACATCGCACAGCACACGGGCGCCTTAGCGTTTTTCCTCCATAAAAACGCAGCCGCCGCGGTCGGGTCCGAACCCGGGTACTCCGGATCGGTAGTCCAGCGCCCTAACCACTGAGCCACCGCGGCGCCATACATTGTTACATGGTGCGGATGGAACGCGAGAGATGCATATGTAATCTGCCACGCGAATAAATTCGTAAACTCTAAGCACCAAGGAAATGAACGCATTTATAACTTTTTGTTCCGGCCACATTTCAAAAGTGGTAGAAACGACTTAGTAGATCTAAGTTTTCGGCACGCAAGCGCAAAAATACTGAAACGCGGAACGTGTTTCATGCTTCCAACTACTCTTTTTTAAATTCTTAATTTTCCCCCACCATTTTTTTGTTACTTTCAGTGTAGGCCGGTGAGACATTCATTCCTTCATTAAACCTGACAGCTTTTCAAGAAACAGTGGCTGATAAATTTTGGGCCAGTCTTTAAGGAGCCGGCGCCACCTTTTTCGATCGAGTCATAAGGATAAACTTGCAAAACGTAAGACTAAAGTAAGCATTTTCGTTCCAAAATGACTATTCACTCAAATTCGCGAAGTATTAGAAGCAGATCAGATAGACGCACAGTAAAAAGTGTCCCTATTTCAGTGCCCACTTTTCGCTACTGCTCTTAGCTGTCACCACTTTGTAAGCTTAAAACATTCCGTGCTTAAAAGTGGCTTCACAGCATATTCATCAACTGCGTAGCCTTGTGCGTAACTTAACCGCAATGTTCCGACATACCAAAACTGGCCGGAGCGGCGAGATGACCCGCTCCGGGTGCATCGCAAGGGGCGGCGCGTGCTGACCGAGGCGCGCACAGCCAACCGCACTCTCGTCACGGTCGGTCTCACCCGCGTGCCGTTCCGGTCGGCGTGCGTAAGCGATTCCTCTGTTTCTTATTCGCGAGCGCGTTTCGCAGCTATCTCTTCTTCTTTTCCCTTTCCCTCCTTCCTTTCGTCTTCTTTCCTCACACATATCTTTCGAGTGAAGTGCCAAAGGGAAGGAAGTCCCTCTCGCAATGACCCGGGATTATCTGGGCCCTTTTCTTGGGCGTTTATTTATCCGATGAGTGGTTTGCACCCACGCTGAGATCAAGGGATCAACGCAACGGGTGACGCCAAAGCAGGCACGGAGGTCCCGACCGTCGCGCCACGCGTGCGCCGGCGAGACAACGACCCTCCCGCATGGCGAAGCGTCGTCCCAGTCCTGGCCGTTACGGCCTGCTCCCACTCGCCACGGCACGCCAAGAGATCACAAAAGTGGGCCGACGCACTGGGCACGGCAAAAAGCAGCAGGGAAGGCGCGGGCCATCGCATGCTGCCCGGCGTCAGGAGCCGAAATCCCGCGCAGCCTTAGCTGGGTCCGGCACGGTGGCGCCGCCTAGCAGTGGCGGGGGGCGCCGAGGTTATAGCCTGGCCACCGCCTTCCCTTCGCGCACGTTTCGCGCGGCGCTGAAGAAGTTGGATTGCGGAGGCTGTGTTGCGTGAGCAAGACGAATAACGTTGACTGCCGGGGCGTGCGATGGGGCATCGACGACGAATGGCAGACGAGCCTGCGGGGCCGTGGGGCCACCGTGGTGGGCGCGATTTCGCGGAAAGACGGCCGCTGGGCGCCGAGGTGCTGTCGTTCAACGCCGCTGTGCAGCGGGCCATAGCGGGAGAGCTGTTGTCCTGGTACGCTTTTTTCGGTAACAACGCGATCTCGCGGCGTGGTAGTGGGATAATGGCGCGCTGGAATGTCCCTTGCGAATAGACGCGAAGATGGTCTTATGCGAAGCCCTCGGCGACAATATGAGTGGGATTCCTGGAAATGCTTGCTGTACATATATATATAACATGAATCGAACCGCAGCCCTAGAGGCTTATCTGTCGTGACTATAACGTATGGACTGCAGAATATTAGATGCAGCATCCTAACGCATTCAGAACTTCTCAGTGCCTGTATTTTCTCTTTCTTTTGGGCACTTTCGTATGTGCTACTTTTGCTTAATGAAAATCGTAAAGGTTAAATGTGTAGTTACAAAAACAATTGAAGTTATCCATCTTTTTTATGCTTGTATATATATATAGGTCGTGGGTTCGGATCCCACCGGCGGCATGGTTGTTTTTTCTGCTGATTTATAAGTAATTTTCTTTAAAAACCAATTGATTAGCATTAGAAATTAGGAAAAAAACATTCCCCTATGCACCATGGTTTCGGTGACTGTTGGCTTCCTTAATATGTTTGTCAAACGAGCCCCTCATTTCATTTGCCTTGTCTGATATATATATATATATATATATTAGAAAGACACACGATTTAAGATGAGGTTGTCAGTTCGACGAATAGACCAACAGCCTTAATCAATGCCTCTGCATGCTTCGATGTGGCCGTATAATTGCACCCAGTACGCAAAACCTCCCGACATAGCCAACAATTCTGGACAAAAACATTTTTGAGCGGGAAACCGTTTATGAACACAAGTTTTGCATATAATGTAAGATTTCGGTATAGCAATCAATATATCCGCAAATCACCCGACGGCAGTCTTGTATTTTTGTTCTATTAATGTTTTTGCTATCGTCAAAAGCGTTCCGCACTGGTTTTCTACGGCAGTCTTAACTGTTCGATGCGGCCGATGGAAACACAATAAAAGAAAGATTTTGCTACATAACAGAAAAATGTACCGTTATTTTCAATGTTTCCATAGCAGTGTCTTACGTTTTTCCAATTTTCAAAATTTTTGTCCAAGAATGTTGGACATGCTCCTTCCTCTCTTGGATAAGTTGGCACCCTTCGTTTAAGTTCTGAATTGTCCCCTGTCGTATGTATTTTCTTTATGAGTTGCAAACACCTGTCTTACACCTGATGACCTGCAAATGGCAAAATCATAAATGCACGTCTTGTTCATAACGTGTATACCATGTCTCACTAGAATGCCACAACGTTGCGGAAACCACACGCGGCGTTGACAAGAAAGGATCTGAGTTCACAAAGCTGTTTTTTTTTTTACGCTGGGCTGTTATGATTAGTGAAGATGCGGATGGAAGTCAGTCACTAATCAATCTTCGGTAACAACAGTTTTAAGAATTCTACCCGTGATTTGCGGATGGCAGGTGCGGCTTCCAAAAAACACTGAGCCGGTGTTCGCTCCGCTCAAGCCTATACTGATGCGGAAATCCAATAAGGCGACATCGTGCGCGAGATTGCACGACGTTTCCATCTCCGAGTTTTGACTGAAGTGTCGTTTTTTAGCTATCTGCCTGTTATTGTTTGTACGCCTGTGCTCCTTTCTCTCTCTCTCTCTTTTTTTGTCGCCTCTGCTCTTTCAATCGGCGGAGATTGCTGCTTATAATGGCACTTCATCCGCCGCGGCGGCTCAGTGCCTCTGGTGCTGTGCGATGTCAGTGCACGAGAAAGAATCCCAGGCGTCTTTATTCCTGTCGTTTATAGCAGTAGCTCACTTATGTTAGCACATTCTAACGCAGGTCTTTTGTGTGTTTTTCCGCCTCCTAGTTGGGCCACATATTCGCCAGCAGTGTCCGATAAAGCAATAAGTTATAAAATAATAAAAAAATTGTCCGCAGCTCTTCACAACGGCTACTTTTTCTCTCTTCCTTCTTTCGCTCAGTTTTTCCTCCATTCCCTCATGGCGCGGTTGAGATGTCCACCGACAGTAGACAGTTGCCGAGCAGAACTAAGTATTTCCTTCGTTTAGAATTAAGTATTCTATTTTATGTGTTAAACGAAGAAAAAAACTGAAAAGTACGCCGAACTGACTCTCTTAAACGAGAAAGGTTAGTATCCTTGACATGTACTACACCTCTAGCTGGCTATAGAGACTACAAGTTACACTCGGTCAGTGGGGAAAACTAACAAAATGGGTAAGCCGACAGCGTGGTACAGAGTGGGACGATTGGACTAACGTAATTAGCTGGTTATAACGCGCACCTGATTTGCCTGTTTGCAAGAATGTAAAAAGCACAATGTGCGAATAAGCCTGAAGCGACCTTCATATTGTGACGATATAGAAGAGTACGAACTGTGCAGTGGCGCGGGCAGGAGTTCTCGCGCCAGGCCGTCCGCCATTAAAATCATTCTGTAGCCATCTGTCATCTCATCTCATTCATCGGCTTGCCGTCACGTAAAAATATTGCTTTCGCTTAATCCTCATCGCCCTATTGGTAGTTATTCTTCGTTGTCATTGCAGGCAGCGCGCATCAAAGCAACAGACGCGGTTGGAAGTTGGAGTCGAATAGAGATCAACGTCAATAACACAGTGCACCTTTGACGCCTTTCACAGTGGCGTGAAGCCCAGCTCACTATAGCTTGGTAATCGGAAAATCGAACGTACCGAGCTCCCAACGTTCCTGTAGTTTCGAATTCCGGTGCGATGCATGCTACAGAGGTTACCGGAAATAAACACGCTAACCGGACGTTTTTTCGCGCGCTACCTATCATTCGTCCAGGAAAAGCGACCGCCATCGCGAGCCAGGAGAGCAAGCTGCCGGGCTAGTTGGTGATGCATGTTGTAAACAAGGAAGCGCAAAATACCGGACGAGGGACACAGTAAGGGACACAAAAACAGGTTCACGAGCGCTACTACCAACTGTTTATTCATGCGGTGGGACGGGGGATATACAGGAACAGAATGTCGAGCATGCGCGTGGAAAAGGCACAAAAGCCGCACATCAGTCATGCGCACAAGTTAATAAAAAAAATTCATCGGAATGTACCTTTTTAGATTCTTTTTTGATTAACTTGTGCGCATGACTGATGTGCGGTTTTTGTGCCTTTTCCACGCGCATGCTCGACATTCTGTTCATATATCCCCTGTCCCACCGCATGAATAAACAGTTGGTAGTAGCGCTCGTGAACCTGTTTTTGTGTCCCTTACTCTGGTCCCTCGTCCGGTATTTTGCGCTTCCTAGTTTACAACATCGCGAGCCAGCCGGCTAAATTCCACGCAGCTCGAATTTTCGTTAGCGGGGCCGATTTGCATAAGAATTTAGGTTTTTAATTCGAAAGCATTATTAGTCATATTACGAGAAAAGCTGGCGGCGCGCGTGTGTGTGTACGCGAAGATGGCACAGAAAATCCCGACGATGGCAAGAAAAAAATGGTGACGTCATCAAACGGCCGTATGAAACCCACAGCAAGCCGAGCACCGCCACTTCAGACAAATCCTATACATGTCGTTCGTCTATATATACTCGTCACTGGCCGACCTCCATGTGGCGCCAGTTTTTCCGACATTCGTGCCAAAATTGTGAATCAACCGTTTGTCGTACAGCGTTCCGGGTGGTGTCATACGTCTCACGTCCATGGCATGTAAACTCGGCCAACTTCATTACCGTGCAGCGAGAGGGTACGAACGTTTGCGGTATGGTACGCAACCAATATGCAAACACAAACTCGTAGAAAATAACGTTAATGCATGTACAAACATTGCGCGTAAACAATGCACCCAGGGACAGCAATGTTTTCGCATTCCTACACGTAAGCAGTCCTAAGTGTCTCCGCCGATTATTTTTTTTTTTTTACATGGAGCTGCATGCATCCTTGCGAAAGCGGGCACTGATAGGGGTGCGCACAACCCACGGCTCGACTTCGCATTTTCGATGGTCATTTTCGTTAAAAAAGGTCCATTTATACAAGGCAGCATCGAGCGCTACGCTATAACGATTTCGGCCTAACGTCTCCGAAATGCCAGCTGCCAGTACAAAAAGGCTTAACCGGCATGTCGTGATGGCATTCACGCTGGGGCATTCACGTCTTGTGTTTTAGGTTTCTAATGTGATTGTGAAGCGAATGCCATTTCGAGGCTCGACTTTCGGGAAAAATTGCTCGCGTTCGAATCAAGCAAATACAGTAAAAGTAGCGCGGTTGGGCGTTTTAAAGCATCGCGTCGCGAAGTAGAGTTTTCCTCGCCAAGCGTCGTCTGCTATATAGTGTAACGTCGGCTGCTCACAGGCTGTTATCACCAGCCTAGGGCCGTTACTTGGTTAAGAGGGATTTTCCACTGCATTTAACGACGCTTACCACATCTCGAGTCGTCACAAGCCCCATCAAAGCGAAAACATAGAGGTCACAAAACAGCGTTATGCCCTAGATTAGGTTCGAAAGGCCGTGTAACGAAAACAGGGAAGGAAATGGAAATCGTAACTGACCTGAAGCACGCCGATACCTTGATTTGTTCGGCCAAAGGTGCGGAGGGAAGGCCGGAAATGTGTGCGGCGCAATCAGTCGCAAATAACGGAGGTATCGGATATCGCGTGTTCGCTCGGCCGAAGTTCGGGCAGCAGCACGTCACCAACAATTCTCAGTCGGAGCTGTTTCGACGTTCGCCTCGTTTCGCTGCCGAAAAAGAGGTGGTAGCGTTTGTCGGAAAGGTCAGAGACGACTGGGGCGTGGGTTCGCTGACACTGGCGCTATTTTTTTTTTCTTTTCTGGATGCTATCGAAAACAGTGTGGAAGAGCGTTAAAGGAACCGTTCACCAAAAAATCCGGTGCCGGCGTTGTCGGTGTCGGCGTTAGCGTAGTGAGCGAAAAATCACGAACATGGATCTGACAGGTGGTCCCCAGAGAGCAACCTAGGAGGCAGGTGGGCCACCTAGGTCATGTTGCCTTGAGGCGTCATCACAACCTGCCCGCCGTGGCAGGTGGCAGTTAAATTAATTATTGATCGCTCGGGAGGAGCAACCTGGGCAGCACAAGGCCCACAGCTGGGAGCACCTGCCATCGCAGGTCAGTGGAGCATCGCTTGACCGCCGCACCACTGCACCAAGACAGGTATGAAGAGTTCCAGAGATCTATTAATGTAAAGCAGAGGATGACCTTCTGCATATATGGTAATTAACCCATTAACGCTATCGCCGCTTAAGTGTCCCCTCCAATATTTGTCGTTGGTTTGTGTTGCATTGCCTTCTTTGTTGTAATTGCCGAGCATTGAAGAAGGCGGGAAGATCGGAGAGTTGCTGGGACCTAACTGGCATGAAAATAACGGAACGCGTGCGAGTGACAGAGAGAGTTATGGTAGTGACGTGGTCTGGTCTAGTCTTGTCGGAACTAAGTGTTCATCCGGTGAAGGCTCAACGCTGGCTGACAGACGTTCGGCTTGGTGCCTACTCTGGTGGGTTTTTAATTGCACTCTTAGCGAGTTTGTATTATCTACCTTTACTGGTTTGAACGGCATGAACGTTGCAAACACTGTGAAATAAATTACATTGCTTCAAGAGGACCTGATCGCTGTTCTGCAACATGTCACCGGGTCAATGAGCTACAGTGGGACCATCATTTGCACGCCACTAGCGAGTGCCAGTGGCAGTAATAAAATTAATTCCCTGACTTTCACGACGCTTCAGATGCAGTTCCACCGGACCTCTGCTGCTGCCATCGTGTGATGGTCAGGTTCCGCTTCCTTCTAGATTCCTGCTGCGCTAACCTTTTCTTTGCGTTCCAAACATCATTCGGGGAAAAAATGAACTGCTTTCATAATTCCTTCCTGGTGTGGTAAAGTTAGCAGCTTATCGCAAGCAAGAGATGCGCAATCATTTACAACAAGGTAAATTGATTCCTGCACGAAGACGACTATGGTAGGGCACAACTCAAGAGCATAACGGCAAATGCCCCTCAAGAGGCCACCTCCAGCCATTGACGTCGATCGACCGATTCTCGTGATGGTGCGGTTAATCCCCTCAGGCCCACTGCCAGCCACGTGCGGTGTCGCACTAGCACGTAATGGGATTAACGGTGACGTCACTAAAATCGGTCGACGCCATTGGCTGGAAGGACTCCTTTGAGGGGCACTTGCCGCTTCGTTTTCGTGTCATATTCGATTACAGTACAAAGGCGTGGTCTCCCGTGCCTAAGTGTGGCAAGCGTATAAGCGTGCAACTGTTTTTTATTTGATTTTTGTGTGACCATATACTCGGGAATAAACTTGCGCATACATAGAAACCAGATTTCATTCGAAAATAAACACCAAAAAAGTTTCACCGAATTTTCAAAAATTGAAATCCGCGAAGTCCAACACCTATTTTAACCAATTCTCATCCCCTAGTTTTGCGACGTTACGGCGAAAAGTACGGCATGGGAAAGGAAAATAGCGTGTGGAGCGCCGCAGCTGCCGCAGCGGTTGGAGAGGCGCCCTCCGTGTTCGACCCCTTCCTACCAAAATGGACAGAGAGAACCACAATGGACGGCGTCAGACGCGGGCGAATGCCCTGCACCGCCGTTATGGCTCCAAACACAGCGTTTTCTATGTAGACGTTGCGGGCCGACATCATTCCAGGGGAGGATGGTACACGGCCGCAGTCGTTCACGAGGGAAGACAGGTGAACGGCCTCACTTTGAAGGCACTTAGCACAACCCACGCGGAGGGGGTAGCAATCGCCCTAGTCGCCTCCCAGGCTCAATCTAAATTCATCATATCCGACTCGCGAGGGGCTTGCCAGAATTATGAACTGGGCTGGATAACGCCAACGGCGCAACGAACACTTCGGAGAGCAGCTCGGGATCAGGACCCCACGACCTAATTTCTCATTTGGACTCCAGGCCACCAGTGCCTACCAGGTAATGAGGCCGCCAACTCGGTCGCCCGCGCACTCACTAACCGGGTCCACGACGTAGACCCTACCGATCTGGACCAGGACACCTATCCTCTGTTAACTTTCAAAGATATCTCCGCTTATTACCGGGACTCGCACCGTCAGTACCCGGCTCCTCTCAAGGGGCTAGGGAAAGCGGACGAGAGAATACTGCTTAGACTTTTTACTAACACTCTACTGTGCTCGACAGTCCTCGAACATTTCGACACTTCTTTCTCTGGCCTCTGCTCTTTCTGTGGGGAGGTGGCTGACACGTTCCACATTGTCTGGGCATGCCAACACACAATCCTTCTCTTCCGCCCCTAACCCCTTCCCCTACCCGAGAGGACTGGAAGGCGGCCCTGCTCAGCTGCCTGGACCTACCGTCCCAACAAGCCCTAGTTCAGCGAGCTCGACTGGCGGCCCAGACCAGTGGGGTCCCTGAATAAGGGACTCCACCTAGTACTGTAAGGAGAGCGGCCCACTAGGGATTGCTCCCCACACAACCTCTCTGCAATTTTCAAATAAATGCTTTCACCGCCACCAGCCGCAGCAGTGAGCGCTGAGAGGGAAAAGCACAGCACGGAGGGCGAGGGATGCGGCAGTTAAGCGGCAGTTGTATTGGGGCGCCCCGTAGTGGTGTGAGAAAGAGCCACGCTAGTGAGAGCAAGGCGCGGAGAGGAAGGGTGCAGCTGCTGAAAACAAAAGTATTGAAGACTGACGAGCTTGTCTTACATTTTTCTCGGAATACGGGCTGTTCAGTTTCATTTACAATTAAGTGCCCACTTTTAGGGCAACTTTATTGATCAATGCGCAAAAGCCTTTCTCTGGAGATCATAAATAGATTTGCTTTATATACTAGCTGAACCATACCATATTTTCACGCAGCCATCATACTCGGTTCGGTGGATGCGTCAATTGATGCAACACGCTAAAATTGAAGCGGATGAGTTGTTAACGGAGCGCGATTTGAAACCAGGACGAAGGAAGACCGAGGAGGCCGAGGGAAACAAGCTTCTTTTCTTTACTTATATTTCCACGTCGTCGTCTTTCAAACGCCATCTGTACGTGCGAGGGATAGTGACTTCGTTGGTGCCATTCGACAAGCCTGTGCACTTGCCATTCCTTCATGCGGTCGCAGAAACCGAGAAAGCGACGACTTTCTTTCTTTTTTTTTGCCGTAGTCTGAATGGGAAATTTTGAGGCCATGAATGAACTTCTGCATTGAAAACAGCTTTAGTTTAGCTATACCGTGATAGCTGCGACACGGCTTTCACGTTAAACCAGCGGTTGCTCAATTAAGACGTCAAATTGGCCCGTTTGATACTAATCAGTGGTGGACTCTGCAGCTTAGCCCAGGCAAAAACATGTGTGCTAAGCCGCTAGCATGCTAAGTGTGCGCTCAGTCTCTGGCACACCCTTGACAACATTTCTTACCGTTGTAGCCACCGCGGTGGCTGGGTGGTTATGGCGCTCGGCTGCTGGCCCGAAAGACGCGGGTTCGATCCCGGCCGCGGCGGTCGAATTTCGATGGAGGCGAAATTCTAGAGGCCCGTGTACTGTGCGATGTCAGTGCACGTTAAAGAACCTCAGGTCGTCGAAATTTCCGGAGCTCTTCACTACGGCGTCTCTCATAGCCTGAGTCGATTTGGGACGTTAAACCCCCATAAACCAAACCAAACAATTTCTTACCGTTGTACTTCCACGAGTAGTTCTCAGTGACCATGTGTGCTGCTACGCAGTGCAACTCAGTCGTACGCATTATGTGAAGTAGACTGCGCGTTTCACTTACCGCGTTGCCAACACGTTGTCACCTCAAAAGACGACGTTATTGATACTGTAGGATCCATGAAAAGCATGCTAACATAATTTCCTTCTTGAATGCCGTGTCCTCGGCAGGGGCTTCAGTTAGACGGAAACCAATACATTTCTCACCCTCGTTTCTTGCAGTTTGCTCCAACCTGGCCTCACTTACTAGCCCTCGAATTCACCGCACTTCAACACAGCTGTCCGCTACACGCGATAAAAAATTTCACTGCCCGACGTGATTCTATTTTATATTCCAGCCTGCTCTTGGGCTTCACTCTCTTTATCGGTTGATCATATTTAATAGCACGCAGTCTCGTACTGAGAAAGTCTTCCGATTGAATTCGTGAAGAAAAAACGCGCAGTGGCAATGTCAAGCCCCCGCATCACGTTTCGTAATAAGCTCCAAGGGAATAAAATCACTCACGAGCGGAGAAGTTCGGAAGGTGCCAACTCGTCTCACGTAGGCGCACGTGTTTCTCACAGAAGCAATGCAGAACACTCAAAGAACTGTCAGCGTGGGATGAATAAACTCCAGTGCAAGCCAAACCCTGCTTTATGGCGCCTTACATAACAGCGAACAAAGCAGGGTCGAGTTTCATGCGGTGCGGTTTGCCGGAAGAGTTTTATAACCAGGGTTCTGAGGATTTACGCTGTCTCTTTGTGTTGGGTGGGGGGCCTCAGTCGGCGAATCGGTCTTTCACGACGCTGGCAGCTGAATAGACCTTAACTTCGACATTTACGTTCAGTACATAGTCCACTGTGTCGCCAAGATATAAGGTAAACTTGATTGTAACTCGCGTTATTCTGTTCAGGAACGCGAATAAATGTTCGCGGGTCAAGGACTTTTGTTAGCCCTCGCGTGAAAGTGCGGAACGCAAATGAAGCAACTGGTTTGTGTAATTTGTTAGGTACGCTAACGTTTCAGTAAGCTCATGAACATGATGGCCTTTTGAAACACTTGCACAGGTTCGCAATTTCGGCTTTCAGTTTTCTTAATTGAGAAGCGAGGGTGTTATGGAGTTTCGTGCCGCCGACCAGCTTTTCCCAAGTATATTTAATGCGAAGCTGTTTTTATGGCAATCAAGCGAGCTCGTTGCGGGCTTTGCGAACGGCAGTAGTCCCACTCCGTGCCGAAACTATTTGCACCCTAACAATTATGACTTGGGGTAACGGCTCAGGCGATGCTTGCTACGAATGCATTTCTGGGATTTTTTTAGATTGAATTAAGTGCGTGTATCATAAATAATGCCGCAATCAAGTCATGCATTTCTTATTCACGAATAGAGAGCGCGTCTACATAATGTATACTAAAACAATAGGCCTACCGTTAGAGCACCTCAGCTTTTCCGGTCTACCCGCAAACCTGACGTCGACAGATGAACGGATGTGCTATTATGTGTTTGTACCACCAGATATTAAATATTCGCAGGCTAAAGAGCATGCGCACACACCCGCATGCTTAAATACTTATATAAATAAAGTGCATACAATGTGTTTTGTGTGCGTTCTGGTTTATAAATCTTCGAATCAGTTTCTTCAGTGTCTTCCCTCGTGACCTTTTTCGTGTTCCCACTCATCCTCCTCCACTTAATACTAAAATTAAAAATTATTAAAAATTAGTTAACCAGCTTACTACTTAAGACGATTCACCGATTTTCTAATGTCCGCCAGCACCGGTAATACTATGCCGCAAAAGCCTTTTTTTTTTACCCCAGAAAGCCTATTTTTGAAAAAATTTGGTAGTGTTCCCTGAAGCACCTGGTGTAGGGATGAACGCGCGGCTTGCTTTGGGAGGGCGGGTACCACGGCTGCCATGAACTGAAGCGCCCGAGAATGTTGATCGATCGAGCGGTGCGGAAACATGCCGAAGCCGAGTTCGATCTCAGCCCGGTTCCCGCCCACACCACCGCCGGGGTACGGGCAATAGGCTCACCGGTGTGGCTGCTCAGTAAGCGAAGAATTGGAAGACGTACATACACCGTGCTGCGCTGCGCCATGCATAACAGCGTGGTAGGCCTTGGGTTAATGAGCAGTAGAGCGGCTGAACCTCAATATCGCTGTTTTAAGTTATTCTACATTGTTGAACATCCCTGATTGCATCTCGAAATAAAGGTCTCCAACGAACGCGTACAAAAAAAAAGAAAAATATATTTAGGAAGTAAGTACCTGCAACCTAAAATACTTCATAGCGTGCCCTGCGATAGTTTCTCGATACAAACGTTTTGACTGCTGCACAGATTCGTTAAATTCACCGGATACTTCAAAACTGACGTGCATACATACCCAAAATTTCTGGACAAAGGCAATTTTTAAATGAGTTTATGAGCTCATTTTTTTCCCGAATTTTGTAAGGTTTCACTATAAGAATCAATATATCCGCAGATCTCCTGTTGTCAGGCCTGCATTTTCTTGCTATTAACGTTTTGCTACCATCAGAAACGTTCCCCATTGGTTTCCTATTGAAATCTTAACTGTTCGATGCAAGAGATTGAAAAACTTTAAAAGAAAAATTTTGCTACATATCGGAAGAATGGACTACTACTTTCAACATTTCTATACCAGTATCTTACAGTTTCCCAACTGGCAATTTTTTTTTGCCCAAGAATGTTGGACATGCGCATCCTGAGCGCTAACATTTTTTTTATCGTTGTTCATTCGAAAAGAAAGCAATTTTTCTGTTTTACTTACTTTTTGTGTTTTATCTCTCAATAGAAAGTCGTCGATACTACGGGGACTGTGCGCGTTATATATCTACATCTCAGTGTCCCAACCAGAATATGACGCGTAAGCAAAAAAAGGCTATGAAAATTTCCTCCGCAGAAAGAAGAAGCTTCTCCACGCGCCGAAAGTGTTTGATAACGCGCCAACTTTCTCCCCAAGGCTCCTGCATAGAGGTCTCGTGCCGATAATGCGCCTACTTTGCGAAAAAGCTGTGCGGGGGTTATTTGAAGCAAGGGACGTGTTTTGGACAGCTCGGAGAACGTGCTGCAGGCGCGACGCCCTCTGTGAGAGACGCTATAAATAACGCTCTCGCACACCGCGGGACGGATGGACTGCGCATTGAGAAAAACGCTTCATCCGTTGTTCTTTTTTCATAGTCGACTATTCTGAGAATGCATTAGCAGAGCCATCGCAGCGCATTCAGGGGTTATCTACTGTTTTTGACACGAATCAAGCTTATGAAACCAACATTAGACGCCATACATTTCTTTTCATGTGGAATAGATAAATTTATTTTGTGGCAAGAATTAAACCCGGGCATAAATTCAAAACCCATCAGCCTATCATAACCAGCATGCACTCTGAAGAGAAGAAAAAAAAACGGCTCATGTTGTTACAAGTGAATGGGTTCAGGCTGCAGCTGGGACGCATGGAACGTGGGCCACTAGAAGCGGCCATAATATTTATTGGACGTGGCACAGCAGGAACAGCGGCCCAGCTCCCCGGGAGTAGACGACGCGGTGGAGGCAGGGGCTTGCGAGGGAGGTAGATTGCTGTGACTTAGTGCGCGTGGACAGGACCAGTGGGTATGTGTGCTGTGAGCATTAGCGCAACATACCTGACAGCGGCGCTGTTGTAGAGGCACCGAGGAAAGGTAATTCGTAGCGATAAGAGCCTCATATATCGACCAGGAATACGTCATTAACACATAACAGACTACGTCTCTGCCACCTCCCACTCCCTCGTTTCCCTGCATCTCGTTTGCCGCAAATCTACTTACAAAGTTTATTTCCTTCCATGCCTTCTGAAGGAGTGGTGATGCCGGCGAAGCCCGCGATGCTGTTCTTTTTCATCACCATCATAATCATCAGTTATTTATTCATCCGTAGGCCCCTGCTGAGGTATTGCATAAGGGGTGGAGGTGCCGGGAACGGATGGTAATCACGGGTCACAAAAATAAAGCCATTGATTATAAACTGCAAACGCAAGTAAACTCAGTTTTAAAATCACATGGAAATGAACATGTCAATAACTATGTAAATAAGAGGGTTTGATACAAGAACTATGGAGAGAAATAGGGTATAAATAACAGTTTTATGGGGTTTATTTCATTGACACTACCGTCAGGCAGTACGTTGCACTCCGCTGTGGCAGTTCGCCTGACAAATTACAGCACTTGAAAAGACGATGACCCCCCCGTCAAGAAATTTTGCATAGGAAAGCCATGCTGAACCCCATTTCTTTCACACCAAAAACTGTTATAGCCTTGGTTTACCCATATCATCCGCATTGTACAGTGGGATCTACAGCGTCAGCTATAGGACCTTAACCCCCCCCCCCCCCCCCCCCATCAACCACCCGCTTCAAGACGAACTAATGAATTCCTCCCTGTACTCAGTTCTTAATACCGTGACACTCGCTATGCGTGTAATATGAGCCAGATGGCGAACGAGCTTTTGTGCAAAAATAGTAGTGTTAATCAGTTCTTTATGCCATAAAGGCAGCTTTCCGACAGCAATAGCAGGGACGCCTTCTCGAGAAGTGCTCTACGTGACAACCTAAAATGTCAGCGAGTCATTTAACCATTTCATCTGGGAAAGCCTTTAAAGGAATAACTTCCAACGAAACCTCATCTCAGAATTACCATCTTAGACGCAGCCACATTCAGTGAAGGTACGATGGCCCGAGTTAACGTCCTGTCCTATTCCCGGGGACATAAAAAGACATTTGGGGTATTCCTGGGACCCGCCGCGGTGGCTCAGTGGTTAGGGTGCTCGACTACTGATCCGGAGTTCCCGGGTTCGAACCCGACCGCGGTGGCTGCGTTTTTATGGAGGAAAAACGCTAAGGCGCCCGTGTGCTGTGCGATGTGAGTGCACGTTAAAGATCCCCAGGTGGTTGAAATTATTCCGGAGCCCTCCACTACGGCACCTAATTCTTCCTTTCTTCTTTCACTCCCTCTCTTATCCCTTCCCTTACGGCGCGGTTCAGGTGTCCAACGATATATGAGACAGATACTGCGCCATTTCCTTTCCCCAAAAAACCAATTATTATTCCTGGGGTGCTGCATAGTGATATGGTTGCGTGAGCTGTGGTAGCAAGCCGCTACTATCACTTGCCAATTTATTCTGCCAGCATTGTGAATTTATGCGCCATTTTGGGAAAGCATGCACAAGTAACGAAGGTTCAGAATTAGAAACAAAACAAAGATATACCGACTAGAGTTCTCCTTGGTCGGCACCGACGAGAAAAATTGCTGTGCTCTACTAAGCATTAGTGTACAAAGAAGACCTTTAGTGTGATCAAGCTTCGAATAAAATGCTATGTTCGTCATTTCAGTAATGAAAACTAGACCTAATCAAAGCAATTTTATTTGAACACTTTCGTAGACGTATGATCATGTCATATTGAAAGCCTGAAGGACACGGTGGATAAATTCGAGCCGAGGAAGCAGCAGTTTACCGTACAGGAGAGGCAGTAGACGACCGAGTTGAGATTTGTTGCACATGTTCCAGAGGTAGAGCTAAAACTTCTTGATTAAAAACGGAGTCCAATGTAGTGACATCAGGATAGCTCGAACCAGAGCCGGTTCTGACTTGGACGTCCTCGACCACAGCTTTCTTGTTTGTGTGTCGACGATAGGGCGGTAGAGTTCGCCCACAAAACTGGGCGGTGTGCACGGGGTGGGCGAGGCAGGGAGTGGGCGAGACTGGTGTAACTCCGTGAGCAGTCACAGACTGGTTGAATATTATCGGGGTATCTGGCGTAGAATTCGCAGTGGGCGTAGCCGGGGGTGTCTTGGATGTAGCAGTGAACGTAATTGTCAGTGAGAAGGAAGTGAGTTTGAGCGCCTCACCAGTACATGCTGTCCCAAAGTGAGATGGAAGGCCGCGTATCCGTTTTGAGCCATCGGTTCCTGCGTATGGTATCGCGCTGATCCCAGGAAGTTTCAGTGTGCTTGAAGGCCATAATCGTCGGGTCGAGGGTGGAGTAAACCTCGTAGAGAGTCGCCACTCAATTCATTTCCTGAAGCTGCGCAGTGACCTGGAGTTCGCTTGATAGTAACCATGCTGTGCGCATGAGTTCGAAAATGCTGGGGGGTTACATTACGGAACTACGTCCTTTCAGCGCTGGTTTGTGTGTCTTGTCTCTTTCTTGGTCTGTGTGTTTGCGCTGTTCAACCACCATTATGAATCAACACCAACTAGCCCAATCTGCAGTCCTTTTAGTGGCATTTCACCGTTTATTTTGAATACCAAGGTATCTGTACTTACACTGAAGAACAGTCAAAAGAGCACCTAGCAGATGCAACAGTGTGTTCATTTTGATCGCCTTGGTGGGGAAGTAGAAGAGTTGGAATTGTTTTCTGAAGGGAACAATAAATACATCTGCAGAGCCAGCTCTGGAAGAAACTGCTAGCGGGCGTGGAAAAATAGTTAGAGAGAAGGAAGGGGGGGGGGGGGGGGATAGCTCTCGCCTTTGCTTACTGCTGCCTACAGTGAACAAGGGCGAAGTATTGATAAGAGCGGTTTATGGTGCGCACAATGTTCTGAAATCTGAGAGCGCTGCTGCTCTAAAATTGTGCTACACATTTCGTAACAATTTTGTAAATGGTCCGAGTACACAAATAGGTATATATCAGGGCATAATTCGCAACGTCTTCCCATTCTTATTTTAATGGCACTCAATTACTATGAACCAATATGGCTTCGCTCCGTTCCCTACAGAGTGGCGTCTATATGCAGGGGGATCTTCTGAAAATATTTACAAATTTTAAAATCTGTACAGATTTTTATATTAAAAACTGTGGCAGATAGGTCGGTGCAATTTGTTGAACTGGATTGTACAGCAAGGCGGACATTATATACCTTATATGAATCAATAAGTAAACGAGTAAATAATTAAAATTATACCAATAAACTTTTATTTCTTATATTTAGGGGCAAGGTTATAGTGCGAAATTGATGACCGTAAATATTAACGATGCGCTGTCTCTTTAAATTTTCTTCATCGGCCATATGTTCCGAAATATAGAACTTCAGAAATGCGCATTTGAAAGCTCGTTTAGATGGCTTTCCCGCATTCCATATTAATAAAATGGCGTCTCTACCACGTCATATGCATCAAACACAGACGCAGTTGGTGCCTTTGATGACGTAGAAGAAGTTCACTTGATTTCGGCGACGGTACCACACGCAGCGACGCCATTTTATAATTTTCTCGTTCGCACTGCTTAGTTCAGCAGCCAGCTAATTCCACAATTCCTTGAATGTCTTTGCGCTATACATGGCGCGTTGTCCAGTAATTTCATCCCTCCGCATGAGTTTTTTTTTTTTGAGCCAAAGCTCCACTTCTCGCATGCAAAGCTGAAGGTCAAATGACGCTTGGATTTGACCTCTAACTGGAGGCTCGCCGCAGGTGCGGCTGTGACGTCATGCCACGTGACTTGTCACAGCTGTTACCGCTCGTTCCACCGCTGCGCCGACCGCCGCTACGACCGCTCGCTCTCGCCAGTTGTGTCACGTGACTAACCACGCGATTCGCTGTCGCTGAATTAAGGGCAGCTCTCACCGCCTATGCAGTACCGCCGCTGCGCTACGCCAAAGCTAAACCGTGTCTAACCATGCTTAATCGTGCTTTCGCTCCGTATAACCTGGCTCAGCCGAGTTGAGCCACAGCCAATTATTTTTCTTTTATACATACTTTCCCTTTCTCCAACAATAAGTACCTTCAGTTCGGACACCCGCATGGATTGAATTGTCGGTAGTATGGTTTGTGCAGAGGCCGCCTTTCATGGTGCTTCCGTATGTGGGCGAACAAGCCAAAGACTCGTGAGGCAGTTAATTGTCTGGCTTCCCTGAATCCGCGTACCACTCAATGGGAATAAAGAGAAAAAAAAAGGAACGGACAGGTGCTGGCGCCTGGGAGCCCTTTGATATCGGTGCTGCGTAGGAGAAATGATTAACGCGAATAAAGATTCGCGAAAACGAGTGGACGTTTTCAGACATGCGAAAACGCGCTTCCTAATATAGCCAGAAATCAAACAGAGCCCAACATGCACGTCTCTACCCGTGCGTGATGTCAGCTAGGATAGTAACAAAAATAATTCCAAAGGCACCACCGCATAACAATAGTAAACCCGCACTTTGGCCGACCTCTCCTCCTTTCCTCTCATTAAAATTCTCTCTCTCTCTCTCTCTCTCTCTCTCTCTCTCTCTCTCTCTCTCTCTCTCTCTCTCTCTCTCTCTCTCTCTCCGCACTTTTCCATGCATGCTGCGCCATTGAAATGTACAGCTGCACTCCTGTAAGTACCCGCCGCAGTGGCTCAGTGGTTAGGGCGCTCGGCTACTGATCCGGAGTTCCCGGATTCGAACCCGACCACGGCGGCTGCGTTTTTATGGAAGCAAAACGCTAAGGCGCCCGTGTGCTGTGCGATGTCAGTACACGTTAAAGATCCCCAGGTGGTCGAAATTATTCCGGAGCCCTCCACTGCGACGCCTCCTTTCTTCTTTAATCCCTCCTTTATTCCTTCTTTCTAGGCGCGGTTCAGGTGTCCGCCGATATATGAGACTGATACTGCGCCATTTCTTTTCCCCCAAAACCAATTATTATTATTATTATTATTATTATTATTATTATTATTATTATTATTATTATTATTATTATTATTATTATTATTATTATTATTATTATTATTATTATTATTATTATTATTATTATTATTATTATTATTATCACTCCTGTAAGTCGCCCTAACTTCACTGCAGCCTACGAAAGACTCAAGTTCAGTTCATCCTCATTCCACTTTCGTGTTTGCGGCCAACGGGTCATTGATGACGTAACTTTCGATTCAGCTCTAGTACGCAAACACATACATTGGATACGGGTGTGCAGTGTCGCGTTTGTTCCAGCAACACCCGCTCTCCGTTCTCCGGGTGCCTTGTTTTCTCCGTTGTTACCGGACACTGAGATCCCGAATCGAAACCACGGCAAGGACAACAAGGCCGGCGGAACTCCCGAAGGACATGCGCACAAAAATAACGGTCAAGAATGAAAACAAGGCCACAGAGACAAGCAATTAATGGTTTCAGTGATTGCTGCAGGCTGCACTACGCCTCGCCGATAACCTGCATCATTGTAGAACCTAGGAAGACGAGGTGTCAGCCAATCAGAGGCCGTCACGTTGCTCGCACTAAACAAGTGCACGTCGCTGACCTTCACAGATAAGCTGCGCTGACCTATCACGATGTCCAACAACATGACATATTACGAGTCGATGGCCAATCACAAATCATTCCTGTTCCTGAAGGCCTACAGCTTTGCGAACTCCACCACTGGCTCGTTGGCGCCACTCCAGCTGCCGCAACTGTTCACGGCTGTGGTGAGGTGGAGCGTAGGAGGACGCATTTCGAGCTCGAGAGTTGGTTTCCCAAGACTCTATTACCATCCCATTTCGTTCCGGTCGCAGTTCGATACACTATACCTGCCGGATAAGGACTGCGTGGGAGAGGACAACAGCGTTGACGGCGCTGGCCGTAACGAGGATAAACAGTGTTCCTTGCTCCGCTCGAACTCTTGTTGTCAAATACGGAATTCGATGATTGCGGCTGCGCTATACTATCCGACTGCCGTGCGTGTGAATGTCAGCATTTGCTGAAAATGGGAGAGGCGACAGGAGAGCTTCTATTAGCCAAAGGTACAAGTTCGCTGGCCAGCGTAAGGACATCCTCGCGTGTACTTTTTGTTCTTTTTTTCGAGTCGTGAAACGCATACACATGTCGTCGCAGAAAGAAGTCCCCTGGGTGTGACAGCGGCGCCTAGTGACCAAAATAGGGCGCCTCGGTGCAGCTTCCTGAACGCTGCTTCGAGGCACCCTACAGACCAAGGCGCGTAGGTGCGGCATTCGCCGGGGCTCATTCGACATCACAGATGAGAGTAACAGCGTGGTATAGTTTCATTGCACCCACGGCTGGTCGCAAGAGATCACCACTCGAAGCGATTCATTGTCTATGACGTCATCCTCCATTTGCACCCTCACTCTCTTTGTACTTTTCCTTCCCCCTTCCCCAGTGTGGAGTAGCAGGCCAGGGTCACATTACCGCAGGCCGACCTCTCCACCTTTCCTTCCATTAAATTACTCTCTCTCTCTCTTTCTCCAAGTAGACAAGCTCGCGCCACGGTCTCCGCAGGTGCGACTTGCAGACTTTCTTCAGCGGCGACGAGTGTTCTCTCACGCAAACATGAATCACGGCTTCACGAAGAATGCTTGAATTTGCAATAAACCAAAAACTCAATCAGTTTTGTTGGCGGTGTCTTCGGGAACGTATAGGAGCACTCTTAATCGTCTCTTAATAGTTTAAGCCAGTTAACGGGCATTCCAACCTTCGGGAGTGTACAGAAGGTTTGATTTATTTGATTTAAAGTCTTGGTGTGGGCTAGTCAGTTACTTGTCACGAAAATTTAAGGCCGCGCAAGAAAACTAAACCGACGGAAAAGCACAGAAATAGCAAAACTAGCGTCGTTTCTGTAGTTCTTCGTCCTCTTCGTTTTTTTCGCGCTGCCTAAAGTTTTTATGACAAAAATCTTGCTTTAAGGAAGCAGTTTCAGAGCAGCAATGAAATGTCCAACTATAGCGCGACTTCTAAATAAATAGCTTGATGTTGAACAGCTAAGTGTCGAGAGCGAAGAGCGCAAATCCCAAAGGCTTACCGGGTTGGGGCCACTTGTGCATTCTGACGGTGGCTTGGTTACGCAGGCACGCGGTGCGATGCCGGCGTCCAAAGAACGGGAACCGTCCAGCGTTGCATGTTCATACAGAACGTTCAAGCAGTGGATGTCCTTTCACTTTGCTTTGCTTAACCATTTCACACTCTTTGGTGTAACAGACTTGCACAATGAAGGTGCTGCTAGAAAAATATCGCACTTTATGTGTTCCTTGCGGTACTCTACGACTTTCGAGTCAAAATTTCCGGCACAGCTGTGAAGCATCTGAATATTTGTTAATTTTAATGAACGAACATACTAAGAAATAGGAGCTCTTCAACGCCCGTTAGGTGAGTTTTTTTCTGGCTGGAATCTTCGAGATTTTGGCAATAGCAAATACGACTAAGCATAAAAAGAACGAATTTCAATACAATATTGCAGGGAATTATTTACAGAGGGAGGTGCGCTGCGAGAGTTAAGCAGGCAGCCTGATAAACGAAATCTGCTCACGCACCATAGCCTGCGACAGCATAGTCGACGTTGTCCCAAGGGCTCATAATCACCTCATCGTCCTCCACCTGCTAGAGTACCACTAGAGTACACTGCAATATGACAGTGCGCGTAAGCTGCGGGTCATCGAAAGCGACGCAGCAGGCTTTTTAAAGGCGTGTGATTTTTCCAGAATACTCGGACTTAAAAATTCAGCGACCTGCAAATTCTTATTAAAAAAAACTATAATTCATGACTGCTACGAGACAAACACTTAACAAACTCTGTACTGAAATTCCACTGGAAACCCTGCTGAATATGGCATAGGAAGAAGAAGAGGGGGACGTGTGACCTGGGCCTATTTTAATCTCGCAAAGGCTTCCCTAAGCGGCTCCGTGTTGCCTATCATCCCGGCTACAGCGTATATTACAGCATCTAGGTTTCGGCGACGTGCGTTTTTAAGCACGCAAGACACAACACTTGTAACATTGGCGGATTATCAGCACCTCAGATATTCTTGGAACAGGCAAGTTTGTCGATCTCGGCAGCTTGACGTATCTCTGACGAGGCTGCGGTGCCGTATCCCTCCTCTATAAATTTCTATTTACACAGGTCGGGTTTGGCGCTCTCTCCCTTTGTGCATTTTGTCGTCAGCCTGAATCTGTTGAGCATTTTTGGCTCTATTGTCGCCGATACACCTCTTTGAGAAAAACGTTGCTGGAAGAGCCCTTGCGGCCCCTTGGCCTTAGTTTAAGCAGCCCGCTCTTTCTATCATTTGGTGCCACCACATTTGAGTTCAGCCACAGATCTGTTTGTACCGCTGTTCGAAATTTCCTGCTAGAATCTTACCGACTGCCGTGCTAAGGGTTACGAAATTTTCTTTCCTCTGAATTAGTAGATTTTTACTTAATGATTCGGTTCCAGTCCCTCTCTTTATTATTATTATTATTATTATTATTATTATTATTATTATTATTATTATTATTATTATTATTATTATTATTATTATTATTATTATTATTATTATTAAGTTTTAAATCAAAACTTTCATCCCTTTTCTCTTCATGAGGAATAATCCTCCGGTGTTGCTTTCCCGCGTGCTTTTCATTTTAATTACCTGAGTACAGGCGAATAGTCACCCGATTCTTGGCCGATCCACCAGTGTGGGTATGTGCCATCCTTTGATAGGCTAACAACAACAACAACAACAACATAATCTCGCTTGTCTACTCTTCTTCTGGCACACACACCTTAAGAGCACTGACCACCGGGACCGCTCTCTCTCTCTCGGTCATGTCCGCAGAAATCCCAAGTGCTGTGCTTTAATTAGCTGCTATTTAAGATATCCACGTGGTTTCCTGCTGTATTGCATATTGTTTGTGTCATCAACGTCTTATTCTTCAGACGTGCATAGGCGCTCCAATCAAAACAACCAATCGCCATTTTGAGCCCCTTGTCTCTCTTGTCCGGCTCACCTAACGCAGTCCGTCAGAGCAAAGCTTGCAGGTTGAGGCGAGGAGAGAGGCACAGGGACACCATGTCTAAATTTTAAATTAAAGCTATGCTTTGTGACACTCAAGTTTTCCTGTAGTCATTCCGACACTGCCTAGCATATCAGAATGTCTGAACTTTATTCAGAACACTATCTACACCTACTGCTAAGCGAGGGGGGTGAGCTGGGCATAGAAAGTAGTTTATCTGGCTAGAAAATACTGAAAAGTAGGTGGTTTAGCACGCGCGCCAAAATGCCGACTGCTGTACGCACAGTGAGACTTTCTGGTTGCAAGTAGCTAGGGCGCAGCTAGAAATTTTTTAATGCATGATAGGAGGCAAAACAAGGAATTTTGACCTCGTTCGCTGTTCCGGAACCAGAACACACAAGCTTTGAGCGCCAAGACTTTCAGTGCAATGTCAAGATCTTGGAACGCCAGCACCTTCGCTCGTCAAGCGTGCAAGCGCATTGCCAAGGCGCCCGTGCTGCACTCCCTGGGCACAGAAGCTCCAAAGTCTTAGCCACAGCAGAAGCAGATAGGTCTACTAAGCGCACGGTTTTTGCGACACCTCCGCTCAGTAACCCGCAAGCGAATGCCGAAAAAGAAAAATGAGAATTGAAATCAGAAGAGATACTTGTTCCGCGCCTGACGCTCGAAGCGCCAGCAGTGCCAGTAAGATAAAAAGAAAAAGAACTTGATAGCGTAGGCGAAAGCCGTGGTGAACTTGCAACCATTTGGGGGATCGTGACGGAGACTAGTGTTCTCTGCAAGCCACATTCTGCCTGGCGTTTCCGTGGGCTGCTGCTCGAGACCCAGGTGGTGTCAGATTTAACATGCACCCTGTTGTCATCGAGGCTGTCTGTTTTTCTTTTTTTTATGTATGACCTGGGCGCTCGCACGTAACGAAGTCAATTTACAGGGCTCAGCTTCACTGCGCGCTATTTGGGAAAAGCGCGAGAAGTTAGGGGAGCGCGCTAACAAGAGGATCGTTCCTTACTGAACCGCCCTATAGACGGTGCTGCCTATTCAAGAGCTTCGAGATCGCTTCTGGTGCAGAATGAGGAACAAGGATGACGCAGATAAGTCAAATGTGTCTACTTCGGTGAAGTAAGAGCTAAGCCCGCAAATGTCAAAGAAAGCTTGCGTTTAAAATACGTTGTACTATATAAAGGAGTTCACATTGAATAACGGCGAAAAAACACACGGACACAAAGGAAGAGAGCGCAGTACGACTGTAAGACGGCGTTCGTCTTGTGACCCCGCTGCGGTGGCTCAGTGGTTAGGGCGCTCGAATACTGATCCGGAGTTCCTGGGTTCGAACCCGACCGCGGCGGCTGCGTTTTTATGAAGGAAAAACGCTAAGGCGCCCGTGTGCTCCGCGATGTCTGTGCACGTTAAAAGATCCCCAGGTGGTCGAAATTATTCCGGAGCCCTCCACTACGGCACCTCCTTCTTCCTTTCTTCTTTCACTCCCTGCCTTATCCTTTCCCTTACGGCCCGGTTCTGGTGTCCAACGATATACGAGACAGATACTGCGCCATTTACTTTCCCCCAAAACCAGTTATTATTATTATTATTATTCGTCTTGTGTTATCTTCCTTTGCGTCCGCGTGTTTTTTCGCCGTTTTCAGAGAATAATTATACCAATTAGCCCGACTTTTGATTTTTCTATTCGTATCCTTCTTTTTTTCTACTTTTCGAAGCCTCTGACAGTTGTTGCGTGCAGCGCACTTTTCAACCTTAGCGGAGAAGAGTAATGCGGAAACCCTGACGCTGTCTGCAGCCAACTCGTAGGCATGTCACAGGTGAAGCAAAATGTTAATCAAAATGTGGCGCAAGCGCAACCGGGAGGCGTCTAGAGTAAAACGCCGCGCTTTTTCCTCTTTTGGTGTGACGTTCACGACGTTTACACGAAGCTGCTGGTGAATAATAAATAATAATAATAATTGTTTCTTGGCGAAAGGAAATGGCGCAGTATCTGGCTCACATATCGGTGGACACCTCAACCGCGCCGTAAGGGAAGGGATAAAGGAGGGAGTAAAAGAAGGAGGAAGAAATAGGCGCCGTAGTGGAGGGCTCCGGAACAATTTCGACCACCTGGCGATCTTTAACGTGCGCTGACATCGCACAGCACACGGGAGCCTTAGCGTTTTTCCTCCATAAAAACGCAGCCGCCGCGGTCGGGTGCGAACCCGGGAACTCCGGATCAGTAGTGCCGGTGAGCGCAGCTGAAATATTTCAGCTGGACTCAAAAGAAGTTGAAACTCTACTACCGACGTCCAGTGATGGGACTGAGAGTCACTTCACTAAACGCTGTGCTGACCGCACTGCCCACCAGAGCGCAGCAGCTGCAGTCAAAATCGAACTTCTCCGTAGCACGACGCCTCAGCCCTTCATCCATCGTGGCGAATGATCTCGTATACTTTGAACGAGATGAAAAGAACCAGAGATGAACAAGAATCAATGTGAATTTTATTTCACATAAAGTAAACCCCGAGAATTCGCAATATATCTAATTTCATGACGGGATAACATTATACGAATCTGGCTTACGCACGTATCTCCATGTCGTTTAATATAAAATGCCTGAATAATCTCTACATTTAGTTTGTTACAATGTCATGGTGAATTGACGATGTCAAAAAAATTGAGCGAAGATGATGCTGATGATAATGATAAGATGATGATGATGGTGATGTAAAACATTTATTGGATTCAACAAGAAGTTTGCCCCATCCGAGACGAGTCCTCAGTCCGGGACTCCGGCAGAGGCTGCCAACAGCCTGGCTCCGCAACCGCACTATTCGCAATAGATTGCCCGTGTTCTCAAAGTCGTACACTGACACACAGGCCCACGCAATCTTTCCCGCACGGGACAGGCAGTTTTCTGCTACACCACGGCCACACTTCGAGGTACGAAATATCGCACATCGTGTAGGTGAAACGCCCGCAATTTTTCGTGCTTCGACTAAGAGGTAGTGAGTCAGTGTGTACCCTGCCCTCTCTCTCCTTCTCATTAGTTTGTCGTTCATGCCTTGTGTTGCCTCCTAACGCGCCAGGGCTTTCGCGCAATTCGAGGCAGATGTATTTAATTAGACACAAGTCTCGTACGATGAAAGGACGGCTGCAAGCGTGAGGTACGAAGTGCTCAAAAGACTGCAGAGGGAGGGCATAGAATATGCGGCCGTCATCAATACAAAAAAAAAAAAACTCCAGAAACAAACGAAAGATAAAGCAGAGGAGGGATACACTGAGAAGATGTGCACTCGAAAACCGCTGCCGTGGAACGCGACTGAAGTATATGTTTAAACTACCTCCGAGCCGCGGAAACGGTCCTACTTGGTAATCCCTACTAAACAGTCCAAACCACGAACTCCCTTGAATCTGTCGCACGTGTAGTGGCATGTAAGAGGATTTGGTGTCGTCGTGCGGCGCCTTTTCATGTTGCCACACTTGAAAAAGGAGTGCTTGTTTCAGTACTGTCTGGACAATAGGCAGCGAGAGCGCGATACAATTACGTCATGAGCGTCAAAACTGCATGAAAAAGGACATTGGGCCTTGCAACGTTCGACATGAATTCATTATTCGTTCGACATGAATTCATTATGAATAATGGAATTTTTTCGTTGCTGTCTGTTGTGTGTTGAAGATATGTTTTTCAGATATCTATGTGAATGATACGTCATGCTGCCTTGAACTGTGGGGGCGCAGAGGCTCTGTCAGGCATTTTGCCTTTACCTCTGCCCCCTACACGGAGAGAATCCGTCAACCAATAAACATTCAATTCAATTCAATTCAATTATTGACGCTTAGAGAGTAGTGCGCGTATGTGGGGCCCACCGTTTTCCCAACAGCCAGTGCAGACCGTCCGCACGTTTTAATGGTGAGGGGCTGTACTATACTAGAACAAAACAGGAAACTCGTCTAGTGCTTTAATGCAACAGGCATACTTCGTACGACCTAATGAAATATTTCTTTAGAGCGTTTCTATTTTCATTCAGAAACGGAGATGTTTGCTGCATTTGGAGCATAACCCGAAACATTATGCATTTATATGCATAGCGATAACTGCGAATTTCTCACAGTTGTCCCAGGAGCACGTCGTGCTTGCTATGGTTTTAAAGGGATCTTCAGGCCTGTTCCTGTGAGTATCCCTGTGCATTCACAAAAAAAAAAGTGATGCCTTGTTTTCAAAACTGACTGTCCTTGAAACGCACGTTTCTTCAACCTTGTGGGTCGTTTTGTGCTTCGCTATAGTTGCTTCCTCAGTCCTGCTTTTTCACAATCATCGGCTTAGTATTTACGACAAGCAGCTACCAGCTCACGATAGACAACGGTCAACAGCTCAGTTTACTGTTTTGCTTTGAAAAGTCAGTGCGTGGCCCGGCTAGCTTGCCTTAGCTAATCTGCGGAGCTCACGAACAAATCGGCAACACCCTCATAAGGTGAGGCTTTGAGACAATTGGCTTTCGACAATATCTTAACGCGCAGTTCTCTCCGAGAACGGTCGTGTAAATCCTTTGTGTAAGCCGCGAATTTTCTTATTTGCTTCGTTTTTACGCTTATGGGCATAAATTGTCCCTGCATATTAAAGGATGATTTGATGAAATACGATAATACGATACCCCCCCCCCCCTATCAAGGAGATTGATAAAGAAATAATTATTTTCAGTTTTATATCCAGAGCATATACGTACTGACGAGCCCCCTCCCTCCTCATCCGCACTTCCCCCCCTCCCCCCTCCATCTGGGATTTCTTGAAGCGTGTTTAACCCATTCCAATTTCGCAACCCTGCTTGCACACTATCAGAGCAGCGCGCCTAGTGCTCACGCAGAGCTGTGGTAATGAAGTCGATGTGCGAGTGTCCTTCCAGTGCGTCCTTGTGGCGTATGCTTGACCACCGAGCAGTGCCCGAAGCTGTGTCCAGTTTTACGCTCTTCGATTAACAGCAAAGTCATAATGAACTTGGAAGCGTATTTGAGAATTCTAGCCCACTGTCAGTTGTCTTGGCGATGCCGCTGACCGGTGGGGCGGCAACCCCAGAGGTCACGCGCGCAGCAGGTCGACACTAATCGCGGCGCTCGGCGTATACGTCATCGTTCCCTGTCCGAACGCCTGTTCCGTTATTTATATGGGCGGGCAGCAGGACGAGCTCGATTTAGATTAAGCTTAGCGGCGCAGGGCGCAGACAACAAATAAGCACACGGTCCGAGCGCAGACTCACTGCTGAATGCTGTCGGAATACTACAACACACAATAACAAAAACTAAAACAACCGGCGAATGTGCAAAACGTGCGTAAACCGCGCAAAAGCAAAAAAAAACACCAAGAAAGTTATGCAAGATTTATGAACCGTACCTCTTTATGCGTAAACGATACGGAGCAGTGGCTGACCACTCTGAATATTTCGTTACGCGTCGCCGGAAGTTGGCCGATGGGGAAAGATAGCTTATATGATCTTGGAATTCACTTTAGTCTCTTGTACCGTCCCTCTGTCAATCAACTGCAGCATTCTCGGCTAAGCGTTCCTTTAGAATGATTTGGATCTAGTGAGCGTTCCTTGGAACAATCTCGCCTGAATATTTCTTTCCCGGCACAAAATAGCATTGTACAGAACTAGTGTTTCGTGAACACCTTTAACATATGGGCAAAATTTATATTGGTACGCGTGAGCGGCGATTCTCAGAACCGCTTCCTCTTTCTTTCACCAAGTGGAGAGTGTGACCATCGATTTCAATTTCTTGCAAGGCGTCGCCTACAAAAGAGTTCTCTTTCGCCCGAATTTGAGTGTGCACAGTAGAGCGTCAGGCGTCGAAACTGGTTGAGAAATACACTGCGGTTAACTGTAGTACACTTCGATAAATATATTTTTGAGCGCGCGAGAATCAATGAATGTCTTTAAAACGCTGCACAGAGCGGACTGGGATTCTCTTCTGACACATCACCGAAGACAAGCTTAATTGTTTACGCTTACGCCGGGGTCGCCATTAAGTGGCACCACGAGTGGTGATGGCTGGACGTCAAAAATTGTAATACGAGCCCTCCACTACGGCATCTCTTTCTTCCTTTCTTCTTTCACTCCCTCCTTTATTCCTTCCCTTACGGCGCGGTTCAGGTGTCCAACGATATATGAGACAGATACTGCGCCATTTCCTTTCCCCCCAAAACCAATTATAATATATAAAACAAGAAAACCCGCCGCGGTGGCTCAGTGGTTAGGGCGCTCGGCTACTGATCCGGAGTTCCCGGGTTCTAGCCCGACCACGGCGGCTGCGTTTCGATGGAGGCGAAACGCTAAAGGCGCCCGTGTGCTGTGCGATGTCAGTGCACGTTAAAGATCCCCATGTGGTCGAAATTATCCCGGAGCCCTCCACTGCGACACCTCTTTCTTATTTCACTCCCTCCTTAATTAATCCCTTCCCTTCCGGCTCTGTTCAGGTGTCCGCCGATATATGAGACAGATACTGCGCCATTTCCTTTCCCCAAAAAACCAATTATTATTATTATTAAGACAAGAAAAAAATCGCCACTTGAACAGTATACGACGACGTATCCAGATGCCAACGGCATGAAAAATCAAATGTGTGTTGAGCTATTCGTCAGTCGTCAGCCTCATAGGAGTTTCTTATGTTGAGCAGATATGCGTGTACGTCAAAGTATGCGTCTTCCCCAGACGGAAATCGCTAAATAAAGGAGGCTTCGTCGGATCTGGAACTGCCGTTGCGAAATGATGTTCCAAAAATATTAGGAACCATCGAGCTGCTTTTGCCAGAATCTAGTGCTCGCATTGGTCTACGCAGTGCTGAAGAAAAATGACGACGATGTTGATTGGTTTTTCAGAAGAGTATGTCCTAAATTGAGGGATTGTATTAAACTCGGAGATTGAAAAGTGCCGGTTATAGCAAGAACCAATTATTCTCCAGGCGCACCAGCATTCTTTTTCCGTCGTGTCTTGGGTTGCGAGCTCCACTTCAATGCATACGTAACGTCATCTTTGGTTGACCGCTGACAACTTTCGAAAGTACTTTGCATCGGCCGTTTTCATTCTGTGGACTATATATAGAGACTTCTAGAATAAGGAGAGCCTGTCGGTTAGGGGAACAGCGGGCCGCCAATGGGCAGGCGCAGGACAATAACGCCCCTCGTTCCGCGCATGCGCACTATCACCCCCTTCTTTTAAAATTTCCTAATAAAAGGCGCTTCCTTCTGAACTTCCACGGTAGGTTCCCGGTTTTCCTTTTCGCGTTTGGACGTTAATCAGCAGCGCGCGCTAATGTCACGTCACGCCGTATTTCGTTCCTAAGATTTTAGGGAGATCTTTGCGTACAGTAGTAAGTACACCTCTATACCAGCGATTTTCACGACCTGAGGTAAGGGAGGTGGGGGAGGGGGAGGGGGGGGGGGTGGGGCGCCTCAGTTGATGCGATATGGCGGCTTTACGGCTAACTGCTCCTGGGGCCAGCTTAGTTAAAATCGCATCTATTTTGTTTTGTCGACCGCGAAAACTTTTTGTGAGCCAAAAAGTGTTTCGTTTCTTGATAGTGTAAATGAATAAATGAGAGAGAAGGAAAAAATCGTCGTTGAAAGCGGAGCGGTTGACGGTCGACACCGCTTTGGTGAGAATTTAAAATCAAAGACATCGACGATGAAGGTTTTCATACAACGAGTGAATGAGAAAACCAGAATCACAGTTTTTTCTTTTTGTATTCAGTACTGCAAATAAGCGAGAAAAAAAGCTTGAAAAGTTTTCCAATCACTGTCGAATGAGTTTAAACTGGCACAGGTGCACCCTTTTCTGTTTTTCCGAGCTGATAAATCTACTAACGACGTTCTAATTTAATATGAACATCAATTTCTGTTCATATGAACACGTGGAAAGCGAGAACAATGAGGTCGCCTTTCCCGCGCACTGTTTTTTTGGAGGAACCAAATTCGCTTCGTTCGTAATCAGTGAATGAAAGGCACGTAATGAATGCGGAGCCGCTGTCATACAATTAGTTTCGTCCGTTTTTATTTGATACTGGCCGCTTGTCTGACTGATTCCAGTAAGCGAAGGACAATAACAAAGTGCGAAAATAATAAGAATGAAATGGGATTCGAATGAAACCACCTCCTTCGCCTTCCCTCTGCGTGGATAACAATGCTCCGTGCGCACACACGCGCTTCCGGTGAGAAAGCGTGCAATTACAACAACAACAACAACAACAACAACAACAACCGAAGCAGCCATTCGCAAACGTGCCCGTAAGTCATGTGCGCCCAGCGACGTTTGTTAAACAGCCCCGCCCATTTACCCAGACCCTTCAAATTTAGGCAATCAAATCATCTTTTTTTTATAAATATAATCTAGGTGCCTGAGAAGAACTGCGCTGTGGTAGTGCTGGTAGTGCTGTAAACGTTCCACCACAGAGCGGAAACTACCGGTTTCCGTGCTCTCTATCGAACTTTCTGGCACCAGAATACTCACGCATTGGCACTTGGTGGCTCTTTTATCTCGTTAACGCTGCCAACGCGCACGTAACAGCTCTCCTAAGATATACAAGGTGTCGCAGCTAACTTTATATAAGGTTTAAAAATATGCCGAAGCACTCTAAGAAGACGCGGCCAAATGCATGCTGCTGGCTATTGTATGGAGCAAGTCACGCTGTTTTTTTTATTCTGCTTAACTGCATAATTACTCAATATTAATTATCCAACTCTGGAAGCAACGAGGTGAGGCAAAAAATTCTAATCAGAAAGTTATAAAACGGTTCGCAAATCGTCCGATTGAAGTGTTTCTAACTTTCAAACTATTACGCTTTACTTTTTTCTGCTCACTGCAGAAGCCCGCGAAATACAAAAAAAAATACCACGTGACGTGCCCGCTTGCGCGCCGCGATTGCAGTGTTCTCTAATGGTCGACGTCCTAACGAACAGATTTTATAGCCAGGTGTACCGCGACTTAAAAGGGGACAGGGCAGCGACGCAGCCGCTGACTGTGCGATTTACGCCAGCGGTATGCTTCCCTCACGGCAGTTCACGATAGCGGCAAGCAGACGCAGCCCTTACCGCTTGCGCTGGCGCCAATCGCACGGCCAGCGCCTGCGTCGCTGCCCTGTCATCTCTTTAAGCTGCGGCCCACCTGGCTACATTATCTTTTCGTTTGTGGGCGGGACGTTAGAGAGGTCTGCAATCGCGGCGCTCAAGCGAGAATGTCACGTGGCATTCTTTTCGTATTTCGCGGGCATCTGCAGTCAGCAGAAAAAAACCAATGCGAAATAAGTTATAAACTGTTAACTCGGACGTTTTGCGACCGTTCAACAACTTTCTGATAGAAATTTTTTTGCTTAACTTAGGTTCTTGCGAAGTTTGTTAATTATTCCTCGACTAATTAAGAATGAAGCACAATACAAAAAATAGTGTGCCTTGCTTCATATAATAACCAGCAACATGCACTTGGTCATGTAGTCTTAAAGTACCTCGGCATGTTTTTAAACCCTGGCATAAGTTAGCTGGGACGCCTTGTATATTTTGCAGCAATACTCTGACAACAACGCGCGTACGTGTCGGAGAACCAATCAAGCAACGGAGCAGCTTGGTGTCGATTTCGCTAATGCTTCTTCGTGCTTTCTGTCACGCACGCTCAGCTCAGGGTTATAGACGAGAAGAAAGCCATACTTGCACACGCTACATGCCCTACAGCCAGCTCTTCCCTGGAAGGCGCTCTTCGTCTTGCTGACTATATTTAACGGTTTCAAATAGCGGTTGAGCTTTGTTCCCGGCTCTTGTAACACTGTCAGTTTTGATACAGATGATTGCATTATCCGGCGAGCTTGCGGATGTACCGGAAATGTCACACTAAAGTCTATACGCATGCCTGGCATCGCATTTTGCTGTAGCAGTGGCGTTATCCCTCTAGCGGCTGCTTCAAAGCACCGCGTGGGACCTTTGAAGTTTCCTGGAGGCAGGCCTGCGCAGTTCTTTGTCGTACGGCGGCGTTTTTGAAGCGCAGCGCCAGGCTGCTGCCGCAACATGAGCGCCAGAAATCAGTAGCCCGCTGTCCACCAAGGCACTGTCGGCATTGAGCTACACCGCCCACCTGAAAAATGCTGTAGATATAGATAGACCTCTGTTTTTTTTGTTTTTTTTTATGCCGAGTTTTCGAAATGTCGGTATTTCTCCCCGTGTTAAGAAGCTTCATCTTGGCTCGGACAACCAAGTGAGGGAGCAAGAAAAAAAAATCTAGCTCTATATTTTGGTTGCCCGAGTCAAGTTGGCGGGCAGTTTTGGGACAAAAAGAAGGGGCGGGCTTCTTTCTGAGTAATGTAACCCTGTATAGCCCCTTTATTTTTTTATTTTTGACGCTCGAAGTTCTTCAGAAGCCGAAATGTGCTTTTTGTCCCAAAAGACTTGCAGTCAATCAGCAGCTGTCGAACAGAAAGCTTCTCTCTTCTTCTTCTTCTTCTTCTTCTTCTTCTTCTTCTTCTTCTTCTTCTTCTTCTTCTTCTTCTTCTTCTTCTTCTTCTTCTTCTTCTTCTTCTTCTTCTTCTTCTTCTTCTTCTTCTTCTTCTGTACCTTCTTCTTCTTCCTCTTCTTCTTCCTCCTCTTCTTCTTCCTCTTCTTCTTCCTCCTCTTCTTCTTCCTCTTCTTCTTCCTCTTCTTCTTCTTCCTCTTCTTCTTCCTCCTCCTCTTCTTCTTCTTCGTCTTCTTCTTCTGTCTCTTCTTCTTCTTCCTCCTCCTCCTCCTCCTCCTCCTCTTCTTCTTCTTCTTCTTCTTCTCCTACTCCTTTCTCCTCCTCCTTTTCTTCAAGACAGTGACGCATGGTTACCTCAACAGGCGTGGACAACTTAGAGAGTCGCTGGTCCTCCGGTTCTTGCCAAAAGTGCTTCTTTTTTTTTCGTGTGCGATGACCACACGCATTTGTGAGACCTGCGCTTCGCTTTAGTTTTTTTTTTTAAAGAAAAGTTCTCTAGCCGAATGGTGGATTGTCCCTTCGCTACTTGTATGGCTACTGCCTACTCTTTTCATTCACCCTTCACCTTTGTGCTGTAAGAACAACCGGAGGGCGGCTGGAAGCTTTTACTCTTGCAGCACATTTCAAGAGAGGCTTTCGCGTATAGTTCAATTGTCAGTTTGCTTGCTGCACGAAAGCTAGTGAGCTGGCGACATAGCTCACAGAGTAAAGCGGTTATTTTCTGGTGGTTCTATTCTACGCTTGTCGCAGTCGCTTGAGCTGCTGACAGAAAGCGAAAAGAATAAGTGCTTAAAAGACACCACCGCAAAGTCAGCTGGCTGAAGAACATAGGAGGAAAAATAAATGACAGGTGATAATATATTGTGACTCGAGAAATGTAAGAGCATAGAGTTTTAGGTGCAAGGCGCCGCTGTAGCTTAGGGGGATCTTGTTCTTCGCATTGGCCTTGGCTCAAAAAGCGGTGCTGTTGCGACAATGTTGAAGAAATGGGACTCAATATAGGGATGCCCGGGAGGAGAAATTTACATACAACACACACCGCAGTGACTTTGACGAGGGGGGGGGGGGGGGGCATAATGATGATTAAAATATCCAGAAAGCTTCCTCTTTCTCTACGTCAAGTTAATTTCATCGAAAATTGATCATCGTGTGATAATAATAGCAAGTTTATTTCCGCCAATTTTTACGAAAGAGCGAAAAGAGGCGCCTAAAAAAAAAGTTGCCATGTCCGCATCTTGACAGTGCTCTAGCTACCTTTACGTTACCAGCAAGGACACGCCTAAAAGAGTACACCTTTTAACCGTGTTTTTTTTTTTTTCGGAGAGCCGTTTTTGCGCATTTGAACATGCTAATATAAGGGAAATACTTATGTGAGAATAATGCAAGAGTTAACAAGAGAGAGAATAATACAAGAACTAATCACTTTTGTCATTCCCTTGAAAATATTGGTAATATTGGTACGGAACGATAATGCGTTAATTTATTTTTATCTCCTTTCTTATGCCTTATTATTCTTGCCATTTGCATCTGAAGTTAAAATTCGCCAGTCGAGAGTGAAACGTCGAAAACGTGTGTGAATATGAGTGCTATGTCATCTAATACATTCTTGACTGGCCTAATTTCTAAATCTTCGAAATCTTTGGCCAACTGTTTTTAAGACCTTGAAGCACCCTAGTTACTTCCGATCGCTGTAATAGGGTTGCAACAGTGTTGTCTTCTCTAAAATGGTTATTACCGCTGTAATAGGATTTTAGTACTCATCTGCATCTCGGACTGTGGTATCAGAGACAACCCCGTCTCTGACACCAGAGTGCGCGGCGCACTGGCATGTCCACCATGACCAATAAAAAAAAGTCGAAAGAATAAAAAATAATGGCTCTTTAATATGTCCCGAAAATTTCTTATAGGTATCAATTTACTTCATTACCTTTTGTGCGCCGAATTGATCACCATTCTCATCAGAGGTACTCTGGCGTAGTAGGAGAGCTCCGTAGAAAGCTTGTCGCTTTTTGCAAAACTTGGGTCGTATTTTTCCTGTTATATATCCGAAAACAGTCTGGTTCAGAAAACGCCTCTCACCGAAGTTTGGCGCGTGATTCGCTGACCTATTGTTCTCGGACTGCCGTGCCTGATCCAATCTCTCGTTGTCTATTATGTCTGCTCGTCGCTCGCACCCTGGACATTCACGCAACACTCTTAATAGAGAAAGGAATGCGACCCCTGCTCTTTTTTCTTTCTCGAATAATCCTCAATGTTGATAATAGTGCTTAGGATTCAATGAATTGCATTTCATTCCATCGGCTTTTTACTTAAAATGCGACCATTGCCCGGACATAAACAGAAGCCTGAACCCAAAGTTCCGTTCTGAAATTCCTCGCTACACCGGAACACCGTGGAACCCGCACCCCACGTGTGGAGAAGAAAATAAAACACAAGAATGATCCGTCTGCAATCTTGCGCCACAGCGTGTTCATTTTTGTGTGTCTTGAGTTGTACTGCATTTCGAGCACAGCTCAGCCGGGTTCGCTGAACCAAAAGCGGGAACCCATGCTTTATCAAAATGCGCTTGCGCACCTTAAGCCTAAAGGGATTTCTCGGCGATGCGTTTACGTCAATGGCTTCACGTGGTGAAAAAAAAAAAAAAGCAGGTTTGCTCGCCTATTCAGGAGCGCGCAGGTTTGTTCTTGTTCCGCCCACGTCGCTGTTTCGTAAAGCCTTTGTACACCGGCGAATTCTGGCGCACCGGGACCCTCTCGGGACGTGTTCTGCACCTGAAGAAGCGAGGGTATTGTGCGTGTTCAGGACCCAGCTGTTTGCTCCGTGATGGCGCTTTGTAAGTACCTGCGTCGCACCAGAAGAAACAAAGGCATTGGCCGAGCGTGTAACAATCACGCGCCGAAACGAGTGCGCGCGGCTCCCGGCGTGAAACAGCGGTGATTAACACCACTGTCGCAGTCGCGGCGCGCCTGCAACGAAGCGCAAGTCCTTTGTGTACGCGGGCATATTTCTCGCGCACGTTACGCCGCTGCTCCCGCCCACATCGAGTATCAACTGGCGAGCGCTCGACAAAAGAAAAAAGAAAGAAAAAAGAAGCGCGCGGGCGTGCCGAAGATATTACGGGAGAAAACGTAGCAGCGAGCACACTGCCTGAGGTTCCTCTTCTTCCAGCCTCTTTTTTTCCCCTGTTTGTTTTCAAGGGACGACGGCGCATCATTCCCGCTGGCGGGCTTTAAGGGAAGGGCGAAGCTTTCAGCCGAAAGAAATGTTCACGCGCGGTGCCGAGGTGCACCCTTTGTCACCGGGTGCAACGCACCACGCGCGCAGGTAACGTTCGCGCGCCTAACGCTTGGCCGCTCGCTGCAGGAATCCCTGGAACGTGCGCGCAGTGTGAGCGGTGCGGAATGATATCGCCGGCGCCCGTAGATGTATACGTAGCTTCGCGGAGGTGCGATGGACAGCTTCTCCCAATGCACAGGCGGTGTCAACGCTCGCCGGTGGCTTGGGTCATCGACGTCACGACGACCCGTATTTGCGTCCTGCAGTTAGCTCCTTCTTTTATGCGGTTTCGTGAGCTTAGCTCAGTCCATTCCTTTCTTGCAAGGCTGATGCGAAAGAGCAACTGGCGTTGCGAACACGGGGACAATCGAATGAAATGTGCTTGAGGACAAACACCGGCCCCGCTTTATAGGGCGCTCCGGCTCAATGGAACGTCTACCACGCGGATTATTGTTCGGCGGCCGTGTGGCGTGCGGTCTGGGCAAGGCACCGTCGGAATGCTACAAAGCGGTAGACATCGGGGCTTTGTCCGACGGCCCACAGTTACTGGCCGCCGAATTCTGCGCCCGGAAAGGCACGCGAGTCGCGTCCAGAAGAGACACAAGCTATCTAGAGTTTCGGAAGACGGGCCGGACAATGCGACTGCTTGTGCTCTGCGGTCTGTCGACAGGCGGTAGTGAACTGTAATAATACGTGCTTTTTTTGTTTGTCTGTTCGGGAGCTTATGGTGAGCTCTCGCTATCTGCAAGAACCAAGCGTGTGCGCGGCACCCGAACCACTGCTCTGGACTCTGTCGTCATGGCCTACGGCGTCTCTGACTGCAGGTGATCCAGACGCCACGCGTACGAACCACCGTGACAATGGAAGAAAGCAACTCTGCCTCTGCTTGTGGCAGTAAAATAGCGCGGCAAGATTTTGTTTCCACTGGCCTCGCACACCAATGACCTCTGCCGAGTTTAGCGGTAAAAAAGCATTCGCGTGCGATTGCGCGCGCAGTGCAGAGAGGGAGCTGCGCCTCACTGTAATACCCGCGGAGATCGCATTGTGAAATGAACGTTGCCATCCGCGCACCCCCGTCTGAATTTTCGGGCATGCGTAGAATGCCACAGCTTTTGCATCTCCTGCGGATTTATTTACTCCTGTAAGTAAATATTGTTTAGACCAGTTTCGCATCTGCCGTAGTTCTGTCGTCGCAATGATTAGGAAGGGAAACAAAAAAAGTCGACATATTATTGATGCATAAAGCTCAGAATGATATTAAAAAGTTGTGCGACATTAATAATGGTAACGACAGTTTCACCTGCGAAAAGGCACATTGCTCCTGGCCGTTCTTGACGGGGCTAACTCTGATGAAGCGGATGATTTCAACGTATATTTACAAAATTGGATTACCACAAGCTGACAGTATTCCGCCTGCGTCATGTGATGCTAATTATCCGTTAATATAACACATCGGTACAAAATATATTAGTTTATAGAACTGTTTACAAAGCGACTGCATAAGATGGATTGCTGTGAAGACTAAAATATAACATTGTGCTTGCAGCCATATTCAGTCGTGCTACAGATCGAGGTACATGTATCCCGGAATCCTAAAGGTTGTCAAAGGTGTTCGTATATAAAAATATGGCACGATACATGTATCCTGGAATCCTAAAGGTTGTCAAAGGTTTTCGTATATAAAAATATGGCGCGAACCCTGGCAGTCGTCTACCGACTTCGGTACTGAGTGCCTAAATTCTGCATTTCGGAAGGCGATTTCTTCTCAATTAAAGCACTGCCTAAACACGAACAACGTTTCAACTCAATCCCAGCAAGGCTTCAGACCGAAACCTGCTATAGATATACAGCTGTATTAGAGCCATCCTCCAGACTGTAAACGCATCACTCGACAATAACAGGCCAAGGCTTTTGAGACAGTTATTCATTCTATACTGTAAGAAACTTGAACAAACTTAGCATAGCAACAGCCCATGCAGAAATCAAATATTGCCGCGACTGGGTTTCGACCGCTCGGCGGCTCGAGCAGATCAGCTTCGCTGTCCCCTGCACAAGAGCACTGTGCCATCGCCACATCCGATCACGCCTCGTGTTAAACTCTCGCGCTGTGCACTGCACGTCATCGTCGCCATCAACTAATGCTACTATCTAGCTTTAATCTGCGGTATGAGCCGACAGCCTGCGCCACAAATAAGTGTTGTATCGCACATCGCCATATCAAACCTATCCGCGCTTCGTGCGCAGCATGTGCAACGCTCGACATTAGAGAGTTTTAGTTTCACGTACGTAGAGGCATCACGTACGTAGAGCACTTACGGGTGACCAGTGCGCATGCGCAGAACGCAAAGGGTATGCGCGAGTCTCACGTACTTAAGTGAGATTCGGATTTTTACGTTGCAGTCTTTGCGTTGCTTGCGTACGTAGCGTTGAAAAACATGGCGGCGCCCTGCCCGCCGCTTCACAGCGATAACAGCTTCGTCGCTAATCCCTCGACGCGATATCGTGTTCTAAACTGTTGTATTCGCCTTCGATTTGCCAATTCTTACCCTAGCATAAGGTTTCAAGCGACAAATAGGTTTTGTTTTTCAGACAGAAGGGCGATTTTTCAGCTGTTAAGCATGACGAAGTAGCGTTGGTCGTCGTCATAGCAACGTCCTCACGAGATCTCGAACTGAGAGAGTGATAATATTAATAATATTAATAATAATAATAATAATAATAATAATAATAATAATAATAATAATAATAATAATAATAATAATAATAATTGGTTTTGGGGAAAAGGAAATGGCGCAGTATTTGTCTCATATATCGTTAGACACCTGAACCGCGCCGTAAGGGAAGGGATAAAGGAGGGAGGGAAGGAAGAAAGGAAGAAGAGGTGCCGTAGTGGAGGGCTCCGGAATAATTTCGACCACCTGGGGATATTTAACGTGCACTGACATCGCACAGCACACGGGCGCCTTACCGTTTTTCCTCCATAAAAACGCAGCCGCCGCGGTCGGGTTCGAACTCGGGAACTCCGGATCAGTAGTCGAGCACCCTAACCACTGAGCTACCGCGGCGGGGCAACTGAGAGAGCCCCAAACCAGCCAAACCGCCAAACGCGAGGACAGACCGAATGGCTTGGCTTAAAGACTTGTCTTGTATAATTTAGGCTACAACCAGTGTCTGTGTTTCTTAGTAGATGGCGCTAGGAGTAACGCGAGGCGTGCGTCGCGTACGTGTAACTATAAAGGTTTCAAACGACCTGCGTGCAGGCTACGTAGACTTCTCACGTTTGCGTACGCGAGCCCTCTACGTACGTGAAACTTAAACTCTCTATTCTGCATGCGATTCGCGAACAGTCGCGGATCTGGTGCAACGGCGGTGCCTCCGCGGTGGATGCTCGTAGCATCCGCTGTGCAGGTGCACATGTGGCAATGGAGTACGTCATGCGATGCGCGGAGAAGCCTAGCTCGCTTCGCATGCGTGGCGTGGGGGCAGCGCTGACAAGTGGGTGAAACAGTACAGACGCGGATTGCACGTTGAAGATTCGCCGCGGTAACTCAATGCACCCGGTAGGCACGCAGATGGGATCAGTGTTTCCGGGCCGCGGTGACCTGCAGTATTTCTGCGGAGGTAGTGAGGGGTCGAGGTGATATTTTGCGAAAGAAACAAGTTATGGAGAAATATCGACGAATGCCTGAACAAACTTACCGCCTGCAAACGTTTTTGATCGGGAAGTGTACAGTACAACAGCTATTCTACATTCGGTTCCGTTACTCTTTTTTTTTTCTTCGGATTCAGTGCTACGACTGGACGATCCCTATAAGAGCGACGGCGTAGCTTTGGTCGAGGAAATTACGAAAGGAGGAAACAAGAAGAGAACATATCTGAAACATGATATAGAATATAGCAGAGCTTTGCCTGACGAGTTCATCACTTGGACTAGCACAGATCCTCACGGTAGTCAAAAAAGTCCAACACATTCAGAGAGGAAACAACAAAACTACTTTATTACAAAGGAATGCTTTCCAAACTGAATACATATAGTATTAACAGAAGATTCCAAGGCATACATAAATACCATAGGCAGTCAAGTCGCCTGTACAATAACCAGCTGAGGTGACTAAATTTAACATACTGGAATTGTGACATTGTTCAATCATCCCGTATGTGCCGAAATCAAGTTTCGTTTTTTTTTTAGTGATAAAATGTTATACTTCCTGGAGCAATTTGTTGTAATTTTGGCGCCGGTGCATATTCGAAAATTTAGAATGTTTAAAAGACCCAGCACTAAGCTAAAAAAGCGCTCCTGAGGTCGCCAGCCCCAAGAACAGTAAGCCAGCAGTGACAATATCTCAGAAAGCCTCCTCCTCTTGTTTTTGAAACGATACACAATACACAAGGTGGCTCAGTGGTGTTCGGCTCTTGACCCGAAAGACACGGGTTCGATCCCGGGCGCGGCGGTCGCATTTCAATGGAGGCTAAATGCTAGAGGCCTGTGTACTGTGCGATGTCAGGGCACGTTAAACAATCCTATAATTAGACGAAATTATCCGGCGCCCTAAACTACAGTGTCCCTCATAGCGCGAGTCACTTTGGCACATTAAACTCCATAATCCAATCCTAAACAATTATCAATAAGTGAAAAGCGAATGCGCAAGCAAAGAACCTAACTACCGGACCGTCTTGTTACTTAAGTTTCTTTCAGCGAAGAAAAAGAATTACTCGTCAAACAGGAACAGTCAACAGCTATTGCTAGAAGCCCTTTGAAGCTAATTTGCATAATTTCAGCCAACTTTGAACAATGTCCAGAATCTGCAGTCAAGAAAAATTTCTGCTTTGTAGCCAGCACTCTTAAACGATATTTATACGTCTTGAAACCTCTCCATGGTCTGTCAAGCATTACGTCTGACAAGCATTCGAGGCGCTTGAATCAAAAATTATGCGGCGATGCATGTCGAAAATCTTGAGGTCAACCTACCTGACACGTCATTCGACACGTGCTGAGGCCTTTTGTCACTAGCCAGAATGAAGCCACGCGCGACAAAATCAAGGTGCTCGAGCATACCCGCTGCTTCAGCTGTTCCCACGCTCAGTTCTCCGACCTTGCAATAGAATTGTCCCTGCAGGGTCTGCCGTCCACGTAGGTCCCCTAAGCACCTCTAAAGTGCTGCAGTGCTTACGTGACCTTTGCTCCTTGTGTGCGAATACACGATGAATAGCAATCATCATAATCGTCGACGGACCACCACAAAGTTCAAAAAACGACTCCGAGCTACCCAAGCGGAGCGAGAGAACTGCTGATGCGCCGGGTTGTGAGGGCGGGGGAAGTATGTTCAAGGCATATTAATGAAAGCAAAACAAAAAAAGAAATGCATTGAGAAAGTCAAACCATAAAACGAAGCAAGCACGTGCAACGGGAAGATAAAGCCAGCCCACACAATGAAAGGATCGAGCTCGAATCCGACGAAGCCCTCAACCGACGCGGTTGAGGGCTTCTCCCTCCAGCTGTCCGCATCTGCGCACTTTTCTCGCGCTTTTGCCCCTGGTCTTCGCTTAATGCCCCCGTGTTCAACGTTATTGCGGCGGCGCTTTGATTCTAAATGCCGCTGGCGACTGAATTCATTACGGCCCGGGAGTTTCAAATAGAGCGACCCCATTTTTTGCTTTCTTTTTTTTTTTGTCAAAGGCCGTCGAATCTAGTGATATGTTCAGCGCTGTCAAGCGCGTCCCCATAAAGAACGGCGTCCGGAAGAACGAGAATCAGTGAACTGCAGATAATCGTGTTGTGTCCATTTGAGACGTAGGAGTGCAGCCCCACAAAGTGACCTTTTTCGTTTCGATTCGTCCGTGTCTCATCTTCAACCGGCACGTTGATGTCCACCGGGAAAAATAAAAAAATAAAGAAATGTACACGAAAACAGTAGCAAATGTTACTGGCTGCAAACGGAAGCTCCTTATAGGAAGCGAGGACAGGACGGGAAAGGGTAAGAGGCGAACACGTGTCTCCACGAACCGCGAATACATTGGTCCGTGCACCGCTGGTGAGGTTGCGAAGGAGTCAGCTCCACTCAGTTGGGGACTGTAGCACAATCTGGGTGCTCCTTTGACAGCTTTTGCCGTTGAACGCTTCAGCGTACGGCGAAACAGGAACCAAAGGGTTAACGCAAAATGTCTGGAAATGGTTTATTACGCAAAAATAAAGAAAATGCAAGTTTAAAAATTGTGCATTGACTAACTTAGGCTACGGCTTAGTTGAAACAATCGGCGACAGCCGTGGTGTCCCTTCTTTTCTTCTTTTTCTTTTCTTTCTCGTCCTCTCATTTTCATCTTGACTTGGCTTCTGTCTTCTCTTCTTTCTTTTCATTCTTTATCTTCTCCTCAAATCTTTGTCTTCATATCTCCCTTAGCTTGGCTTGCCTTGGCTTGTAGATTTATGCGACAACGGGCTTCAGTTACGCGGCCAACTCGAAATGGGGTCCCATTAAGGGCCCTCGCCGTAAAAAAATGAAGGGTTCTGTATTTGCCTACCGGAGGGGATGCAGGTCTCAGTGTAGTCTTGATTCAATGTCCTTTCACGGAGCTGGACGCGCGGGGTTTATACAGGCTTTTTTTTTTACTATTTACAGATCGTTATTTTAAACCCTGCGAGGTATACGTCGGTGCGGCCTGTGCAGGTGGATTGTACAGCAGGGCGTGCATTATGTACGTGATAGAGCTCAGTGATTAAACGATTAATTATCTAAAATTAACTAATAAACTTTATTTGCTTTTGATTTTAGGGGCCAACATTATATCTGAAAATTGAAGGCCATTAGCATAAAGGCTTGTTCTAGTTTTTACATTTTCTTTATCAGCAATGCATTTCAAAGTATTTAACATCAAAAGCACGCATTTTTCAGCTCGTGAAGTTGGCTTCCCGCAAAGCACATTTTAAAAATGGCGTTGCTCGCATTTTTAATGCAGCAAATACCGAAGCCGTTTGTCTATTTTATGCCGTAGAAGCAGTTCACGTGATCTCCGCGACAATACTACGCCCAGCATCACCATTTTAAAAATGCGGATTGCGGGAAGCAAACCACGAGCAAAAAAGAAATGCGTATTTTTGGCGTATAAGTATTTTGAAACGCATTGCCGGTAAAGAAAATTTAAAAACTGGACTCAGCTTCTATGTTGACACCCTTCAGTTTCTTCAGTATAATGTTCACCCTTGCCATCAAAAGTAAAAAAGTTGATTAGTTAATTTTAGTTAATTGCTTAATCACTGAGCTCTATCACGTACATGATTTTCACCTTACTGCACAATTCACCTGCTTAGGCCGCACCGATGTATCTCTTACAGGGTTTAAACCCTATCACCTTCTCGTCCTTGTCTGCGTGTGCGCAGCACCCTTTGTTGAAATATTCTTCGTAATCGCTTGTGACGCCTACAGCGATAGCCGGAACTGTACCAGCATCTACCCTGCCTGCTTGACCTGATGTCGTTTCCAACACCGACAACGATGACACTGACTTCAACGACGGTGGATGTCTGGAGTGGGGCATCGCCAGAGTGTACCCGAAACGTCGTCCTGCCTTTCTTGCCTTCCGCTCAGTTTCAAATGGGCCCTCACTACAACCACAGAGGGTCGCCTCAATCCTCGAGACCCCCCCTTTTTTTTTTACCTCTTCGACAAATGGCGCGTCTACCGGCGCCCTACCGTAACTGCTACACCGGAACATTACGGGGCTTTACGCTCCAGACGTTAGCACTCGCTCTCTGCCCTAACGACGTGTACTTGTCCATACCCACTGTTAATGGAACGCTCACGAATATTTGGCTGCACGGTCTACACTAGCTACGGAAGAATTGTCAAGGGTTTCCCGACACCAGGATTCTTCTGACGCTCGGCGTTAGCCCACAAGACGGGTCATATTTCTCGAAGTTGGTCCGGGAGGCCGCTGCTATGCAGCGTCTTATGCGGAATGTCACAGACGCCATGCGAAACTACCGCCTGGCGGTGTAGAGTGGCTGAAGCCTCGTCCGGGCTGCGATGGAGCTCAGGACATACAAGTCGTCATCTTGCTTTTGCGCAGACTTCGAGAAACCTTTAACAACACGAACGTGGATCAGGCCATCACTTGCGTGGTCTTACCTCCTCAAAGTGGTTGCGAGCTTGTCGCTAACAGCGTCGCCGATTTAGTGGATACCTCTTTATGAAGACATACAGGGCGCAGTATTCCAGAGGTGATTCCCCGAGGCTTTAAAAAGAATGGTTCATCGCATGCGGGTGAAATGGACGACATGTTGTTTGCCGTCATACGGTGCAACTCCAAGCATTGTTTTGTAGCGAAAGCTACACTACGCTAGCCGGAGCGATTTCACCCGTCTTGGCCATCTGCCGCTACTGCGCAAACGCGAGTTTCGCCACAGGTGCGCCGCGCGTGACGTCACAGCTGCGCCGCCGCCTCGCACCCTCCCCCGCTGCGCGTTGACGCCACGACTAGCTATGCGCCTTTACTGCGCATGCGTGTGGGGTCGAATGAATACGGGAGGCGATGCGCTCGGCCGTCAGTTACAAGCCATGGAAGAAGAGAAGCCTTGCTCGTTGCGGCAGCTTTCGCTACGTACACTAGGCATAGCAGAGCTAAGCCACAGATATTTTTTAATCCGCCTAGTTAATTAACAGAAAAATAAAGGAAGATGTTTAATATACATATAAGGCTCGAGCCCGTTTAGTTAAGTTGTAGAGGGGGCGGCTCGGAAAAAGCAGATTCAGTGTATTGCAGCAAAGTACCTCCTGCGTGTTCCTTACTTTCCGGCGTTTAACGAAATCCAGCGAAATAAGGAAAGAAAAAACAAACACGTGACAGCACCCTTGCGCTAATGTACTGTAGCGCTCTCAAGCGTGTTTGGGACGAACGAAGCGTGCGCGCACCGCCTTCTATTAAGTGATAGGCAGGCCACCGAAAGGTGAACAGCGGGCGATCTCTTCGACGCGGTCAGCGTGCACGTTTCGTTCGTTCGAAACACGGTTGAGGGCGCTACAATAGAGTACCGCAAGAACGCGGTCACGTTGTTTATATTCTTACATGTTTCGCGGGCTTCGTTCAAATGGCGCGAAAAGGAGCCCGCAGGAAGCGTACGTGACTGCGATAAACTGAACCGGCTGCTTCTGAACGCGTTCTAAAACTTGAATAAACTGGCTTGGGGCCAAAATGTTTATTGAACACTTTGCTTTATTGATTTAAGTTAAACTAACTAGGCAGAGTTCCAAGAAAAAAATGCTCTTCCATTGTGCCACACAACTGTATGTCATTGGTCTCATTCACACGCAGTGAACAGCTTTGTTTTTAAGCATTGGCTCAAAAGGTTTTTTCTTGGGCTAGTTGGTTGCTCATATTGACGAAAACGCAAGCGCGCATGAAGACGGGGACATTAGAGAGAGAGAGAGAGAGAGAGAGAGAGAGAGAGAACACAGCGTTACGTAAGCAAGTTACGTAAACACTGCGTATCCATAGGATGAACGCCTCGTCTCGAGGCGCCGCGGTGGCTCAATGGTTATGGCGCTCAGCTGCTGGCCCGAAAGACGCGGGTTCGATCCCGGCCGTGGCGGTCGAATTTCGATGGAGGCGAAATTCTAGAGGCCCGTGTACTGTGCGATGTCAGTGCACGTTAAGGAACCCCTAGGTGGTCGAAATTTCCGGAGCCCTTCACTACGGCGTCTCTCATAGCCTGAGTCGCTTTGGGACGTTAAACCCCCATATACCATACTAAGGCTCGTCTCGTTCACATTCGCTTTTCTTGAGGGTACGGCGGGGAGGGAGAGGCGGAGTTGCCGTAAAGCTATCGCTGTTTACCCTGAGCGAAGGTGAAAAGTGTGGGTCTTCAAAAACACGATCGAGCTCACAGAAATTTAGATATGCAATTAGTTGTGAAGATAAACGGCATTTGATTTGGAATTGATTATTCACCTTTCATTAAAACGATTGCCTAAACTAAACGTCCCAAGTCAGAAACCACTGCAGCACTACTGTGACAGGGCTCTTGCTTCATGGCGACTGCTGCGCACGGGGTTTTTTCTGCGTCTAACGGCGTCTGCTTGGAAGAATTTCGAGTGACATGTGTACAGGCCCTCTAAAGGAAGTTTTGTGGGGTTCCGCATCGGCGTCGTCGAATACCGTGACCGGAAACTACCACGTTCATAGGCTGGCCAAATAGTTTAGTTTAGTTTAGTTTATGGGGGTTTAACGTCCCAAAGCAACTCAGGCTATGAGAGACGCCGTAGTGAAGGGCTCCGGAAATTTCGACCACCTGGGGTTCTTTAACGTGCACTGACATCGCACAGTACACGGGCCTCTAGAATTTCGCCTCCATCGAAATTCGACCGCCGCGGCCGGGAGCTGGCCAAATAGTGTTGGCCAAGTGCGACGCATGGTCCAGGGAGTGGTCGCGTGGTCGCTCGTGGTAGCGTGGTTCTGGTACGCCAAGGCGTGAGTTCACTCACAAGTGAGATGCGCCTATCATCACTAAAATCCGTGTTCCTCTTTTAAGGAGGATGAATTGCTTTTAGACAAGCTGTTAAAGAAAAACCACATTAGGACAGTTTCATGTACTTAGGTCGCCGAGACCTTCTGCGGGACAGTGCAAGATTTTTAATCGAACATATTATAGTATTCAGTTAATTAACTTGGTCCAAGATAAGCTAAGCTAGCTTTCGCGAGCGAGCTGTAGTGTCGCAGCTACCGACTCCTCATTTCTAGCAGGTAAAAATAGCTTGGCTTGGTTTATGGGGGTTTAACGTCCCAAAGCGACACAGGCTATGAGGGACGCCGCAGTGAAGGGCTCCGGAATAAGTTCGACCACGTTGGGTTCTTTAACGTGCATTGACATCGCACAGTACATGGGTCTCTAGAATTTAGCCTTCATTGAAATTCTGCCGCCGCGGCAGGAATCGAACCCGCGTCTTTCGGGTCAGCAGCCGAGCGCCGTAACTACTCAGCCACCGCAGCGGGTAGCAGGTAAATATAATTTGCACCACCCGGATAAACCATACCTTTCATTGAGCACATTATTTTTCCCACTCTAGTTGATAGTTTCCTGAATACTATATCGCCAACAAAGTAATGTCACCCGCGGCATTGAGGGAGGCCTGTGTCTTGCCATGGAGGTAACTGGTCCGATGATGATGATCGTGGTGATGGTGGTGTTGACGGCGATGATGATGATGAACGCCCGCACATCTTGATATGATTTCTTAGCTCGTTAAAGAACCCCCCTCCCCTCCCCGGGTAGTCGAAACTTACTCTGTAAGCATCCCATTAGCGCTCCGCAGAGCCCTCAACCTTGTTTTGGCACGTACGTGATATTAATTAATCATTAATCATTTTCCATCAAATTATGCTGTATTACGTGTTTCAGCCTGAGCGACAGTCTAGTCTGCTTTAGAGGGTCGCACCCTGTGGGAAGGAATCAGAGCCGCTCTACGGTCACAGTGCGGCGCGCGACTCCGAAACAGCTTTCTCGGCGAACGCCACTGGAAGCTTCTCACATTCTCCGCGACACAATGCGAAGAGGCCGCAGCTTCTGAGCGCAGACGGTGTTTGCTCTTCAGCGGCTCCGTGCGGTCCGGAATTCGCTCGATGACCGACCAACCACTCGGTGAGCACTCGACGTCAGCGTCGCGCAATCATTCCCAGCTGGACGCCGTGGGAAGGTCACCTTTCAAGGTCGGGCCAAACACGGCGCGCCCACGCGCCCCTCCTTCCTTCCCTCTCTTGTCTAGCCTTTCCATCCTCCCCCTCCTCTACTCTTCCCAACAGGGGCCTCAGTCATCAACGGCGTATTGGCGCCAGTCCAGGTGCAGTAGCCGCTACTCGCGCAGCCGCGCATGCCGTGTACGTACAATTATACTGTGCAGCGTGAGTATGGTCAGGCATGTGAGAGTCAGAAACCGCAAGTTCATGACTGGTTCACCTGCACTCCAAAACAAGAGAATAATAATGTAATTAAAGTATAGAACTCACCAGCCAACTCCAGAAACTTGGAATAGAGAGAGAGATAATAAACATTTAATTGTAAAGACCATGCAGAGCGGATTTGTGGGTGGGGTCCTCAGTCCAAGACTCCAGTGGCTTCCGCCGACGCTTTGGCGATGGCGACTGGAGCCTCCTGGTCTTCCAGGGTGCCGCTGTCCAGCGTCACCTCCCACTGCTCCAGCGCCGCGTTGTGCGGGTTTAAGTGGTTCGGTTTATCTGAGCATGTCCATGTAATGTGCGTGAATGTCGGAATATCGCCACACCAAGGACATATATCTGGGTATAATGTTGGGTGAATGCGGTGTAGGTGGTGAAGATTGGGGAAAGTAAGTGTTCCGACGCGTCTTAGGGGGTAGCTAGAGTCCTCCGGGGAAAGCGTCTTATGTGGCGGGGGATAGAGACGCCTATTTAGGCGGAGGGTCTCTAGGGGGGTTGAAAAATGGGTTGAGAACGTGTAGGGAGTAGAATCAGTGTGCCCCGCTCGGTTGGTGTAATCTCGAGCTGGGGCATCTGCCCTAATATTGCCATCGAGACCTGCATGTCCTGGGACCCAGGTGATCACGTGATCATACTGGAGATGGCCGCCCAGTACGCGGAGAGCCATGCGCGGGACCAGTTTACAGGTTCATGCGTTTTTTGTAGCGTAAGCTACACTGGCCGAAGTTGAACAGTTTCGCGGGGCTCCTGGAGAGCCGTGATGCGCATGTGAGCAGTGACGTCACACGGCGCACTGCTGGCGCGCCGGAGCCGCCGTCGCTGCACGCACCTTGCCGGTCTGCGCATCCTCTGGAAAGCGCACCACGTGACCAACCGCGTGACCAGCCACGGCGCCGCGCCGCCGGCAGCTGCTGCGCACCACGTGACCGACCACGTGGCAACCACATGGTCAACCCCCGTCACACTCACTGAATAAAAAAAAAAACCCTGTGTCGAGGCTGGGAATCGAGCCAGGGCCTTTGGAGTTTGAGGCGGACGCCGCGACGACTCGAGGTTTAACCGTGAATAAAGGCACATGTAGTGAATGCGCGCCTTTTATATATTAACTCTTCCGAACCATATGTCGCCGCGCTTACGCTGCGTATATCCTGGCCTAACAGGGCTAGGGCATCATCATTTTTTTTTTACCGCAATGAAACGAAGAGAGAGGGGTTGCGGATTTAAATGCTCCAGATCTGGCGTAGTGAGTGCGCGTAGGTGACTGGCATGTTACCATACAGCTCGCTGAGTTGTAATATGTGATGTCGTTTGGATTATTATACCGACTAGCGAAGAAGGTGCACGCTTTATCAGGTTCCTGTGATTTGCTGGGCGTCGTTCCAGGCGATGCGGAGATTGTATTGGCGGCCATGCTGAGCTAGCGCTTTTGATCACCGATTTCACTTGTTGATTGCTCTCCGTTTAACTAATTCCAGAATTTGGTTTTCAGTGCACTAACACTGAAACACCCAATCTCCGATTTCCCCGATGTTTGTCTGTCCGTGTCCTTGAGGTTGCTCAGGAGGAACAACCTGGGTCTCACAAGCCCCACCAGGGGCAGCACCTGCCATTGCAGGGCAGTGGCGCATCGCTTAGCCGCTACACAATAGCGCCATGAGCGATAGGAGGACTCCCCGCGATCTATGAATGCAAAGGTGAGAATGACAAATTCCGCATATATGGGCACTCACACATTCACGCTATCGCGTCATAACTTTAAGGCGGTGCTCAAGTCCGGTATCGCTGATATTTGTTTGAAGCCTGCTTAACCTTGCAAACCGAGCCTCGAACCTAATTCGCCTTTGGCCTAACCACGCTAAATCGTCCGTAATTCTTTTTTTTTTTCGATGTACAAATGTGACTGGAATCCGCAGCTGTGCTTAAAATGTAAAACACTGTATTGTTTTGTCCTTTTAGAACAAGAATTTAAAAAGAAAGGCACAAAATTATCACACTCAATCTGCTTAAAAGGGGAAGACAAATAGAAGTTGGCCTGTATCGATACGGTACGGCGTTCTGGTGACAACAAGACCCCTCTCACCAAAAACGTGGGTTCTATAAGCTAGACAAGACCACAAAATGAAATACTGGCGTCTTCATCACCGGCCAATTATGCAAATAAACAGCCTGCGTCCAAACAAATTTTTCGCTGATCCCGGAGGCTACGCTACACCGCCATCCACTTCAAAAGGCGACCCCTCCTTTTCAATAAAGATGTCACAAGCTTGAATAGACTGGCAGGCAGATGTTTGAATCCAATTTTATCGCCCATAAATGCGTATTTTACTGCCAGACGAATGGCAACATAATCAAAAAGAGCCAGAAAATCTATTTTTGCCGCGAACGATAATTGGATGGAGTTGCCTTTAGTGCTCCTCTAAGACGTTCACGAAAAATATCGTCAAATATTGGTAAATCTATAGCTGCGGAAACTTACTGCACAGTATGGTAAGATAAATCCGTGTTTTCAGCCTTTTATGTGTTTGTTCTCTTTATCCAACCAGCAAAACTCCTAAATTGTGTATCTTGCACCAGGTGTCCGAGAAAAAAGTATTATGGAAATCTACTTGACCTCGGGGGGCATTCCATCAAACACATTCAACTGCTGCTCTACTTAGCCTGAAGGGACCGTTATGGTAACACTTACCACCCGCCGCGGTGGCTCAGTGGTTAGGACTCTCGGCTACTGAGCCGGAGTTGCCGGTTTCGAACCCGGCCGCGGCAACCGCGTTTTGATGGAGGCGCAACGCAAAAGGTGCCAGTGTGCTGTGCGATGTCAGTGCACGTTGGAGATCCCCAGGCGGTCGAAATCATTCCGGAGCCCACCACTACGGCACCTCTTCCTTTCTTCTTTCACTCCCTCGTTTACTCCTCTTACGGCGCGGTTCGGGTGTCCACCTATATATGTGAGATAGTTACTGCGATATTTCCTGCCCTCAAAAATCAATTTTCATCAACGCAATTTTTTAATTAGCGCAAATTCACGGAGAGAGAGAAAAATAACTTTAATTTTCACCCGTCAGAAATGACCCCCGATATTAGAGAATATCAGCGCAGTGTAAGTAAAAATAGGCCGAACGAATCAGGTACAGGACTCGACTCCATGAAGCTTTCGCCCGCCTTTGTACTTCGTGATTTCTCCGGCGTCCTGTCAGAAAGCGATACGCTGGCCAGTAAAGTGTGGTGTCGTGATATGCCAATACGTTGCACAATCACGGTAGCCAAAAAATGCGGTAGCTAAAGTAGCGACCAATCATGAGCCGGTCTTGCACACGAAGCTGTGCGAATCGATTCACATATCTGCTCATTGTTGCGCGCCGGGAAATAGTTCACTGTATGTTTCTCTTTTCGTGGGTGCTTCCGACAACCGCTCGTCGGCAAGCCGCTCGATCAGCCAGCCAGCCAGCCCACAAGCTTATAAGAATCGGACGACTTTACTGCACCGAACTGCGGACGCAGGCGCCGAGTTACCAGCGATTCAGTGAAGGGGCCATCCTTGAATGCGCACCACCCGGTCGAGGCTGCACGGTGTCGGCCGTGACGGTTTTGACAGCTCGTGGGAAGTCTCGCGCTGCTTGTGCCCGCCTTGCTCGCCTTTGTGTGCTCAGCAAAGTCGGCCCGCATTTCTGACCGCCAGAGCGCGCAGTCAGTGGGTCGCGGTCGTCCACCCAATGAACTGCCGAAGAACTGCCCCCGCTTTGCACTGATCACACGCATGTGGCCTGCGCTTGATTTGGCAGACTCTCCAGGAGTCGACGGGTTTATCATCAGCACGGAAAAAGTACAGTGAGAATGGTCATTACAGTTACAATGTTCCTAGGTAAAGAGAAGAACCTTGCAGCCTCTTCAGTTCGTGACAAGTAAAATCTGGTCTGCAGATGGCGGCGGCATACACTTGGTGCGCTTTAAAATGCCACCGAATTTCGAGCCAAGAATTGGGTTTTCTGATATATCCATATATAAGCAACTGCTGATATGCCTCCAGCTCACATATACGAACTCGTCCTTGTGTAATTTGTGGGAAAAAAACTGGCTTGAAAACTTACCCCGCAGTCTGAAAAATTCGTTTTTCTATGCTAACTTGTTACTCAAAAGGATGTTTCACCAAGTAGCCCCCCAACAATTTTACTTTGTCCAATATGACCATATAATGACAGTTGTCATGCATACTAGAACTTGAAAACGTAAACTGGAATGAGTAGTATGTTTGCGATCAAATAAGGCAATGACGACAAATGGGGCCGGCCACCTCAGTGCAAAGTATGTTCACAGAAATGAATAAATACAGTGGTGAATGAAAACGAACTCTAATCTGACGGGGGAAATCAAACAGTAAGCTTGTAAATGACACTATGTTCTTAACGAATGGTTGGCCTTCATTAGGAAAGATGCCGAACGCCATAGTCAAAAGAACGAAAATAATTTTTTAACTCCATACTTGTGAAAAACGAGGTGCCTTAATTCACACGTAAATGACATTGCCAGCTATCGCTAGACTACAGAAACAATTATTTGTCAAGATGACATGCGACACTTTCCTGGTTTTTCCCCCCCGGATTCAAATAAGCTTTTTTCTTCTTCAGTAAGCCTTTCGTTATATATAACGCAATGTTTTTGATCAGAACAGCGGTGCGAGTATGTTCTGTCATTATGCGACGCTGACACTGCGCCCCTAACTACACTCGCCATCCCATTGCACCAATTTATTCCAGCTTTAGCCAAACTGCTGCTCACATTGCAGCCTTCCTCCGTGGTGATTTTGCTATGGCTACAAGATCTCGTTGTCTCCTAGATCCATTTAAGTTTGTTAAAGTAAATAAAGAGCACGACTGTGGCCAAGATCATCATCATCATCATCATCAGCCTGACTACACCCACTGTAGGGCAAAGGCATAACCCATGTCTCTCTAATTAACCCTGTCCTTTGCCATTTGCGCCCACCCTATACCTGCAAATATATAGGACGCAAATCCTAAAGAAATCATTCCGGAAAAAAACAAGAGAAAGCAAAGCGTTTTGTTTAAACACAGTCGTGTGTTTACTGCGTGGTTGTTGACCTGGCGAGCGCCATCCGTCTAAACCCGTCTTGGTCGCATGCCGCTTGCGCGATGGAAGTCCAGAAAATCCCCCAAGAAACACGGCACGCAGCGCGCTTCCAAATTTGGCACGCAATCTCTTCCGGTGCCGAGGTGGCGAGGAGAACCCATGGTGGGAAGGAAACGTTTAAACTGCGACATTCCTCCTTGCCGGATTTTCCTCGGGGTGGATTTCACGGCAGAGGCCAAACATCGGAGGCTTGAAAACAACTTTTGGAGAAGTACGAAACGCGTGGCGACAACTCTATCCATTTCGCGCTTGGCCCAGCAAAAAAAGACCATCGTCGACGCATGTGCGCTATAGATATCGCCGCAAGGTTCAAGGCGCTAAGGCTTTCGGGGCCTCGCCAACATCAGTCCCCAGAAATGCGGCTGTAAAGCTCAGCGAACACAAACACTGATGCGCTTTTTAAAGACGGCGTCGCTATACAACGGCCCGAGATGAACGCGGACTTTGCTACACGCCGTACACATTGTTCAAGCAGCAATTGCTCGCCGGTGTTTCGTCTTGTTTACAACGAGCGCTCTCAACTGTTTCTTTTGCGAACCCATTCAGCGGAGGCGGTCTTTGTCCGAGTAGCGCCATCTGGTGCGGGTGAAAGACCCCGCTAACTTTTGCATGCTACGCCGCGGTCATGAATATGCATTCACTTCTTCGCCCCGACGCAAGATGATCTCCCTTTAGAATCTCGCTCGAGGGTAGAAACAGCGTCGCTGACGTGAAAGGCGATGCGTTTGACGCTGCTAATACCGTAATTGTGTTCGCCTATCGTGGTCTACAAGCTCGCCGCTGCTGTGGAAGTTTGCTTTCATAGCCAAGATTGATGTTAATTATAACCCACGTCCGTTCCAACGGTCATGGATTAGGTTAATGACTGAACAAAACAGCGACAACTAAAATAAAAATCACTTCTGCTTTCCGTCGCTGCTTAAGCCTAATTGCGATGCTCGTATCACCGTATTTCCAGTAGACTTCGTCTGGCGACGACATTAGCGCGTTTCGTTTATTATTTACGCAAGGCTTAGGATCGGAGGCCGTTAAACCGATTCGAGGCGTCTTGTTGCCTCCGTGCCAAGTTTAAACCAAGACGCCGCACTGATTCCTGATTTCGCCAGAAATCCACCTCCATTAGAATAGAACTTTACTTACGTCACTGTACATAATGTAGAAATGTAAATAATGTTAATGACATTGGGCTCATGATGTATTGAAGTTGCCAATCCCTCTTCAAGCCGACAGCTGCAAACCTACACCCTTCTAGGTAACAATGGCGTCTACGCAGCAGCCCGAGCACTTGCTTACCGGGCGTTTTCCGAGGTCGGTGAGAAGATGAAGGAAAGACTAACCACATACCGGAAGCTATTACAGCACTACAGACTGGAAAGGAAAACGTACCCACGGGCTCACAAAGAGCTCACTAAGAAGGAAGAAGTAACGTTACGCAAACTACAAACTAATTCATTCCCACACCTCAGCCTTCTTCATATGATACAGCCCACGCTATATCCAGATAAATGTCCATGTTGCGAGGAATACTCGAATATATTTCATATGGTGGGGGCATGCCAAAAAAAAATCCAGGAGCTAGCGATCATCAGAAACACCACAATTGAGCAGTGCGAGGGGATGCTGACCAGCTCACGCCTGGAGGACCAGAAATCAGTGGTGCAACGGGCGAAACAGGCGGCCATTTTCAATGGGGTCCTGGACTAAGGACTCCACTCACTATTTTTTGCTCATAAATAAAGTTTCATTCATTCATTCATTCATTCATTCATTCATTCATTCATTCATTCATTCATTCATTCATTCATTCATTCATTCACAGCCGAATACCTTTTGAGTGCCGGCGCTCCTAACTAAACAATGCAAGGAACTCAGAGTATGAATTGAGTAACAGACGAAATGAAAGTGTAAGGTGAAAAAAATATATACGACAGACGTCTGCAGTGCGCGAGATATAGGAATAAATAAAACTACGTGGTTACGTGCCCCGCTTGTCATGGTTCGTTACTCGAGGAAGTCAGACAACACGTCTACGGCAGTACGTGTCTTGAGCGTCTCTCTTCATTTGCACAGACTGAAGGCTGTCTCTAGCCTGAGCTTGCACAGCGAAGCTGAAGTCTCAGCACAGAGGTAACGAACTGGAAGCGTCGTGTTCGCGCTTGCGCAGTTGACGTGTACCTCGGTAAGTCCTCCTCTATTTGGTACGGTGAACTCGGTCAATCTTGTTTTCCCCCATATGCGCGAACTGGGCACAAACCTTCGCCTGGATGGAAAGAAAATACTGTCCAGGAAGCCAAGGATAGAAAAAAAAAACGTGAGAATAAAAAGTACTCCTCCTGGACTTGAGCGCTCACTCCAACAATATCCCTATACTGTCGCAGGTACATCACGAACCGCGCTCGAATAATTTGTGATTTTCAGCGTTTAGCTTTCGGGCTGGAAACACTATGCTGTTAGGTAGACGTGACCTTTTATTTCGTAAGTGCATATATACGAGGCTTGCGCTGAAAGTTATGCAAAAGCTGGCGTAGCTTCGATATTAGCTTCCTTTTTTAGAATTCCTTTTTTGCAGATAACTAAAGAAGTTTCTACAGGCAAATAATGGATCTTTTTCACTGCGTGTAGCTAATGGATTCCAATGAGAAGAAACGGGTCGTCACTGAGTTTTTGACGAAGGAAAGATTCAGGCTGCCCGACATCCACAGAAGGCTACTGAATGCTTACGAACATTACATGATTGACAAGAGCAGTGTGATTAGATATATTAACAAGTTCAAGCCAGGGGTACCAGCTTTGAAGACAAACCATGCAGTGGGAGGACAACTGCGACCACTGAAACGAATCATCTGCTAGTAGATGAAATGACGCTGGTCCCAATGCGTCGGTTGTGATGAACACTACATTCAGTAGTACATTGTACTGAGAAAGAGTTGCTCTACAAGCATACAGAATTTGCACGAGGTATGTCAGTTAACAAAAAAGTTATGGTAACTTTAGCATTACTTTTGGTGCAACCGTACGTTCGTGTGCTGGCACTTCAGTGCGCTCCAAAAGTCTCCGGATCACTGCATTTTTCTTTTCTTGAAGTCTACATATTGCAATTAAAATAGTCACGTAGGGAGATGACGGGTCGTCGTATTTGAATGTGGCTATACGAATGCCTTTGACTTTGCAAACACACCACGATAATTAGCGCAACAAAAACAAAAATGTTTTTTCAAGCGTTACAAGTCTCGCATGTGTTCTCACCTGGCCTTGTTGCAAGCGCCTTCATAATTATATAGCTATCGTGCTCAGAGTTGTGCCAAGACAATTGAAGGCTTAGAGGCATGCTACTCTGAAGGGTTAATTAATGATTAATTAGTGATTTTACAGCGCTAGCTGTATCAGCCTAAGGCTCGCCTGGTTTCGCTTGATTGGCGTCATCGTCACGACCATGAACGCCCTATCCTGCAAGAAAAATATAGACAGCTGTACAGGGTGTTTCACCTAAGACTTTGCACATTTTTTTAAAAATAGGCTTTTTGAATTAGAAGAGCGCTTTTTTCGGCATAGCAATGTCAGCGATTAGCACATCACAATACAGTTAGGACGTACTAACTGGCAGGCTGGTTAACTAATGATGAAAAGTTAACTTTAAAACTCTTACTTTTAGGCTCCTTATATCCATATCAATTTTTAGAGTTTTGAAAACGCGGCTACCCTCGGCGCTGTGGCGCAACAAATTTTGGCTATTTCGACGACTTACGTGCACTGGAGAGGTTGCTTTCCCTGCAAGCTTCTTGAAAGCGCATGTATTTTGGCGCGATGTATCCCAAATTTCTTGGACCACAGCGCCGAGGGTAGCCGCTTTTTCGAAATTCAAGAAACTTATATGGGTATTACTTACCGTGGGCTACACGCCTCTCAATAATTAAGGTGCCAAACAGTAATATTTAAACGTTAACTATTCACTATTACTTAACCAGCCTGCTAGTTAGTACGTCTCAGCCGTATTTCGTTGTGCTACATCCCTGAAAATGCTATGCCGGAAAAAGCGCGCTTCTAACTCATAAAGCCTATTTTAAAAAAAAATGCGTAAAGAGTTGGGAGAAACACCATGTATAAACCCTATATATCGCCCCTCTACCCTGGACTCCATGGAAGAGACCATCTTAAGTCACCGAATTCGAACCGGAGGCTCTAACCCAGGCGGTGATTGCAGAGTACACTTCCCTTAAGTCACGAATCCGCCCAATCATTCACAGGCTACTGAAGTTATTTGTGCTTGTTCAGTGACAGCTCAGCGGCATGTGGCACACATGCGTGGCGTGGTTAATCACACCGAAATCGGGCCGGCGCTGATCACTTGAAGTTCCCTGAGGGCAAGCGGCTGTAAATGTTTCAATGCCCAGCAACAAAGTGGCCTAAGAGAACGCGATAGCACAGTGGTCAGCGTTAATTGCTAGCACCACAGGTTCTGTCACGAGCCCAGAAATGTCGAAACGTTGGCGTTTATGCATTACGCAACCATCGAAATGAAACTGCTGCGACTGGGAATCGAACCCAACCACCGCGGCGGGTGAAACGGAGGGCTATGTGATTTACTTCAGACCACTCGGTTCCTTTCATGCGAGCGGGATTCTTAACGCTTGGCTGCATGCATTCAGTGGTGTGCGCACCGAAGCGTGAAATTAACGTGCGACGCACGAAGACACTATCAGATTAGGTTTTTCTCGTTTTACTGCGGCCGGGGTGGTAAAATACATATTCATCACATCGGGTTCATGTGATGAATATCACATCCCACGTTTAAGCCTGCGTACGCGAAGTCTATATAAGTCGACATAGAGAGCACCGTACGGTGCAATAACAATTTTTATTAATATTTCGACCAATCGACCAGCCTGCGTCAAGGCAGCAAAGTACACATTGGCAAACACGCTTTTCAAGCACTAAGGTACATAAAAAGACATGGCGCGCACGTTTCACATTGAAAAGGTACGTTTTTGTTAGACTAAAGCTTAGATGTTCACACACAAGCGTGCCTTAAAAACTGAATTTGGATGCCCCGCCGCGGTGGCTCAGTGGTTAGGGCGCTCGACTACTGATCCGGAGTTCCCGGGTTCGAACCCGACCGCGGCGGCTGCGTTTTTATGGAGGAAAAACGCTAAGGCGCCCGTGTGCTCTGCGATGTCAGTGCACGTTTAAGATCCCCAGGTGGTCGAAATTATTCCGGAGCCCTCCACTACGGTACCTCTTTCTTCCTTTCTTCTTTCACTCCCTCCTTTATCCCTTCCCTCACGGCGCGGTTCAGGTGTCCAAAGATATGAGACAGATACTGCGCCATTTCCTTTCCCCAAAAAAACAATTATTATTATCACGCTAAGGCGCCCGTGTGCTGTGCGATGTCAGTGCACGTTAAAGATCCCCAGGTGGTCGAAATTATTCCGGAGCCCTCCACTACGGCACCTCTTCTTCCTTTCTTCTTTCACTCCCTCCTTTATCCCTTCCCTTACGGCGCGGTTCAGGTGTCCAACGATATATGAGACAGATACTGCGCCATTTCCTTTCCCCAAAACCAATTATTATTATTATTCACATTGAAGAGTTCCAAGGGCCTGCACCCACTTTGGCTAAGGTGACGGCCTTTCCTCGCTACCGATGCCGCCGATGCAACATTTCGCGCATGGAATAATAAATGAAAATTTTGCAAAGATGCAGGCAAACTATCGCACTCGTCAAACTCATCGACGCACTGCAATGAGGAGCGCGCTGCTGGCGCCCGGGGTCAAACCGCAGGCACGAGCCGAGGTAGCGGAGGCGCAAGCTACAGTCACTGGAAAAAAATTCCAGGGGCCCTAGCTAGTGCAAACGGGACACCAGCGCTCCTGCGACGCCCCGTGAAGGCGTTATTTCCGAGCGGCATTTGAGGCCCTGGCAGCAGAGTATGCTGCATATCTTCCGTGCTCAACGCTTACCACTAGGCGGCTTGTGTGAAGCGAAAGCCACGCGCTCCGTTGTTCGTATTTAAATGGAACCTGACCTTCTCAAAAAGCGCTCCCTGCGCAGATCTGTACTTCCTGGCTGGGGCTGTTGTGAGCCCGTGCGACAAGCGCGCAGGCAGCGCCATAACCGAGAACAAATTTTAGCAGGAATGCGGTAGAAGCTATACGAGCGCTGAGCCGTCCGTTTCCGGAAACTGTAGTTGGCTCGTGAGCGCCAGGCTCGCTGAAGCCGTAATCTCACGCTCGTAACTTCCACTGCAGTGCCTTTGCGCGGGTTGCAGCGATCCGAATAACACGCGTTATAACAACCGTGTTTGAACAATGCAAGTGCATGGAGTTCCTCGACATTTGCATGACTGCGACAACTGTGGTAAGACCACCACTGCTAAAGCGAACACGAATTAACCGTTGTATGCTCGCGAACTGTAAACGGCAGGCGCAGGGAGCGCGGGAAAACACAATTCCCGTACAAAAAGCGCGGGAATTCTCTACCTCGCGCTTCTGTGCGCACTCTAGCAGGGCGCAACACTTTACATGCCTTTTATTGACTTTTTTTTTCATCTTATTACCCTCAAGTGCAAAAGCAAAATGCATAGCCAGAATAAGCAAAGCACAATAAAACCTAGGCCAAACAAAAGGCAATACAGAACACCAAATACCAGTGCAAATTAAAACACCAAATACATGCAAAATCAACTTAAAACGCCAAATGCAAAACAAACTTAAAACGAGAATGAAAGGCGATAATGAGCAATGTCACACAGTAAGTGCAACAATCACAATTCCAGCGAACATACTCGTAGAACAGGATGAACTAAAAACAAGATAACAGGCTACAAGAAAAAAAAAAATGTCACGGATCAGCTTGGAGATATCTCACGAGTCAAGAACGACATAAGTCGTGATCTGGTGATAATGCGACGTCGGGCGGAAGGCGATTCCACTGTGTCGATGCACGAGGAAGAAGCGGATAATAAAGGGCAGTGGTTTGACAGCTGATGTTTATTTTGTAAGGGTGGCCGATGCGGAACTAGAGTTAAGATGGCTGCGTAGAGAGCTGCTCATGAAGCAGCTTTTTGTTCTCATTCCTGCATTTCTTTATTTCTGATGTGAAAGAAATGAGAAATAAACCGACTGACCGACCGACCGATTGATTGATTGATTCCACTGGTCTTGATGACAAATTTTGTGAGAAAAGGCTAAGGCGCGACACCTGCCTAGGGACCTCAGGAGATGGCAGTGGCAGGTTTAGTTTCATTGAATTGATGCTGCTAGCACGGTTGTAATTGGAAATAACGAAACATGCCGAACTATTCTAAAACATCTCGAGGGAGATGTAAAGGTCGCAAAACAAGGGTCCCAAATTGCAGAAGGATATATTCTAATTTTGAACGCACTAAAATGTTGTACGTAGCAAATTTAGCAGAAACAGGTGCCTTAGAAATCTGTGGCACAGATAGCCAAGCATACGATAACTGCAGTTAATAATGTAATCAATATATTGGTTCCAGGTAAGAACATTTGTTATGTGCACACATGACTATTTCTAAGAAGTGACGGTATCTAACGGAACACTATTTAATACATAGCAAGCAGGGGCAATATTAGTGCGTGATACTCGCGTAAATTTGCTTTTTTTTAACGTTTAAATCTATCGCTCATGTATAACACCATTGAGATATGTTGTTTACGTCAGTGTTTAATCCAGAAGCATCGGTAGGATGAGCCATTTCGCTATAAATAACGCAGTCGTCCGCGAACAAGAGTATAAGAGAAGTCCCTAACCAATAGTTCTTTAACTGTTAGTATATTGTTACGAAGGCCGTCCCACCGACCATAACGCTAAAAGCTGTGTTCAGAATGCCTGCTGCTGTTCTTCGACGTGAGTGGGTGTGCGTACGTCACGTGTCCCATGTAACTTGGGACGATGTTTTCAAATGCAGCAACGCGCAGAGAAGGACGTTGCTCACTCTGGAAAGAAAGTAACATTACTTTTGTATTGTGTCTAATTAGACTATTGGCCGAATTCAAGTAACTCAGCATTCAATTTTTACATGAGCGATAAAACATCCAATCACAAAGTTGTAGAGCGTAGGACAAAAAAATTGGGTCCAGAAATGCTCATCAAGTACGTATTAGTGCACGTGCGTGTGTTCAAGCGAAAGCCCGTGGAAAAAGGGAGCAAATTGAAAGGATGCGTGACTGCTCGGTCGCGCGACACGATAGCAACGCTTCCAAACTCGCAACTAATGAAATGATCCCGCCGTGGGCCTAGACAGCAACAGATGAAAAAAGTTCTCAGGGCAGCGACGCAGGCTGTATAGCGGTGAAGTTCACGCTAGCAACAAGTTTCGTACACGGTGCATGAAGAGTGGCAGTTCGCGATAGCGACACAGTGCAAGCTGGCTGCTCCTAATGGCTTTGGAGCATAGTGGCGAAGGCTGCTTTAGCTACCTCAAACAGCTTGGGGGAAAAAAGGAATTCACTCTGAATTCACACATCAGTTCCGAATATAGTGCGAGGTGCTTTCTCAAGGATTATTTGATGCCTCTCATGGAACTCTTTGTTCTCAATTCGGGGAATTTAAAATTATCGGATGCCGCCACGGTGGCTCAGTGGTTATGGCGCTTGAGCGCCATAGCCACTGAGACACCGATCGGCTGTTGACCCGAAAGACGCGGGTTCGATCCCGGCCGCGGCGGTCGAATTTGGATGGAGGCAAAATTCTAGAGGCCCGTGACCTGTGCGATGTCGGTGCACATTAAAGAACCCCAGGTGGTCGAAATTCCCGGAGCCCTTCACTACGGCGTCTCTGATAGCCTGAGTCGCTTTGGGACGTTAAACCCCCATAAACCAAACCAAACCCATAAAGCATAAAATTTTCGGCGGCAGAAATTTAGTGGTCATAGCATTACAGCCGCTTGCTCGACTTGGGCGACTAAAAACGATTTAACTGTGGTGTTAGGTTCACGTGAACTCAACACGGTGTACTTGTTTTCCTGTATGCGACATAATCCTCTACTTGTTCGACGACCACAGGTGGTGTCCCTGGCGACCTGTCTGCTGTTCCGTTCCACCGAAGCCCATGGCAGAGCCGCCCCCAAGAAGAACAGGCGTCTTCTGTGAGTCTCCTTCCTGCATTTTTGTAGTCTCCAGTAGCAAAGCAGAAAGCTGGGAACTTATTCCGGAAGATCCCAAGTCCGTTTAGGCGTCAGTCTAGATCTTTGCAAACCAACAATGAGACGAGCTGATTTCACAATCATAAGCGGAGGATCGTCTCGGAAACTCTATGGCTTGACTGCACTTTAAAATTCATTGTCCAATAGAACGTGACCTCGACTTCCCTGCAGTGTCGCAGACGAGGGATTTGCAAAATGAAGCATCATTAGCAATAAGGCTCCTTCAGAGTGGTGTATGGAGCTTACTGGAGGTGGAGATGGAGCTGAACACGGGCAAATGGAATTTGCTGTATTTGTTTTGGACTCCTTCCAGCACGGGAACCACTCTGGAAGAACACAACACTCCTCGTCTGCCTCCGAAACGCTTATTTGAGGTACAGAGTCGCTGAAAGGAATAGAAATTAGCTGCCAGCTTATGTTGAGAACACAACGGTCACTGACTTCTTTTCTTAATTCTGCAGCAGAAGCGGCCTTTCTATGCCTCTGTTGTCAATGCACAGGCTGCTGTTAAGGAAAGTTGCACTAAGCGCTCCGCTTCCCGCCAAAAGGATTCGATAGAGTTTAATTAAAAGGTAAAAGGAAACAGGGCTCAAATAAAACGAAGAGTGACGAGTAGGTCCACTTAAAGAATGTAAACAGACGTCCCACGCAATGCCGTAGTCGTAATGTATGTCTCTAATGGGCCACAAGCATTTAGCAGACAGCAAGGATCCAATGTTTCCAAGAAAAGGAATAATCGCATCGCGCTGACCTCGTTTCTCTGAACGCCTTTTCTTCCCACGTTTATTCCGCCGCCGCTCTCGCCCTAAATCCCACCCCATACGTAGAGTAAGCAGCATGTAGGCAGCTTTTATACGCCGGGATCATCCATCCATGGAAAGATGTTTCGTTGCCTATGGTGCATCGTCTACACGGTTAGACCTGTGCTTGCAAGACTCGCGAACTTGAGCAAATCAGTTGTAACGAGGTTCTTCCTCGCGCAGGGACATGCCCCTGGAGTGGCCCCGCCCCCGGCGGCGCGACCCGGGCGCGCCGCCTCCGGGGCCCGAGCCGGGCTACGTGCGTTCGGCCGAGTGCTGCCCGTCCGTGACCGAGGCCATCCAGCCCCTGGGCGGCGTCTCCATCACGGGCCGCATCCTCGAGCTGTACCGGGAGCCCAACGCCACGCAGCGCTTCTACCAGACCTCGTGCCGGGAGCAGGTCAAGGGCCGGCCATGCCGCTACGTGCGCCCCAAGTACGAAACCCAGTCGCGCTGCGTCCAGACCTACAGCTACATGTACGCGCTGGTGCGCGAGTTCCAGTCGGACGGCCCCTGGAGGCTCGACTACATCCGCTACAGAAGCGGGTGCTCCTGCCAGGTGCACCGGCCGCGAGTCTACTCGCACATGCTGGGAGGCAGGCCCTGATGGCCCTGCTCCGGCGTGGACGACCGGCTGGCTCCTCCCGGTGTAGACCTTTCCCCTCTGGAACTGTGGGAACGGCGTGCGCTGTGACGTGTCGTGAGACTGCAGCGCGCGCCGCCTACCCTGTAAAAAGCCGCGCGCTTTGAGTGTCTGTCGTTGGCAATGGAAAGGTCTACGCGCTCGGGGATTATAGTAGAACTCAGCTGTTCCACGGACAGCGGACTAGAGGAGGCGGATTGACGTCGGGCCCCTGTCTTCACACGCCTTCTGTCCGCGCCAGCGTTGGGCTTCACTGTACTCCTCTAGCTCCCCTGCTGTCAGCACCGCCAAGGAGGCGCTGACGCTGTTCCACTCTGAGTCAGTGTGTCATCCTGCCCCCTCCCAACCTCACACCCGAGCTAGCGCCGCAGGGGGGCACTTCACGCCGGCGAACAAGCCGCCGAGTGCTCGCGCCCGCGCTACGCCGGCACAGATGGTCACTCCTGTGACACCGGCTATGTCTGCATGCCTTTGGCCCACAGGCGACGACAAGCGCGAGTCGATGTCTTGTGCCGCGCGGAATGTCAAAGGGTCGTGTCCCAACGCCGCACATTAAGGTGCTTCCGCCTGTTTTGCGCCGTTGACCCACGGACAGAACTCGCATATCCAGAAGATGCGTGCCGGTCGGTGCGTGCATACAATCAAAGCGTCGCCTGTGTTCATTGAAAACGACCCCTGAGCGCGCAGCGGACACCCGCAGTCGTTTTCATTCTTCGTTGTGTCGTGTACAGTCGTTGTTGTTGAGGAAAGCGCGCAGATTTCGCAGCAGCCTAGAAACCCCCGCTGAGAATCGAACCTGCACAGTCTAAATACGGTAGGCGTCTAGCGTCTTTTATCATTTAAGCAACCCGGAGCGAAGGGTTGCTGCTCCGGCGGCAGCCGCGAAAGCGTCGGTATACCGTTTCCAACATGGCTGCAGGGTGCCGTGAGAGAATGACTGCATGCTTTTTGGCACCAAAACGGGGCGTCTTCACAATGTTTGGGCTTGCGGCGTGTGTATGCCCCATGCGATCTCATTCCATTTTGGTTAGTGAAGGTGCAAATTAAGGAACAACAATATCATAAGGGGATCACCCCACGCGTACTGAAGGCGTCGTATGGCCAATGTGACACTCACAATGGCCGTTTCGCTTTGCAAGAACACAGCATGCGCACGTGAAGTTCCGGTGCAAGTGCTGCATAATACGTTGACCGAGGGATGGGTTCGGCGTTATCTTCACATGGCGCGATCTGACACGTGGACGTGCGGGTCAAAATTTCTTATATTATTCCATGTAGGTGCCGTTTTTTTTTTCTTATTGCAGTTACTTGCTTTCTCGCTTGCACAGCGAAGTTTTGTAGCTAGAACCTTTGACAGACCGACAGCCCTGATAATGAAATTATGTGCTCGCACCTCGATAGAACACATGGATGTTCTTGTGTTTCTTCTAAATACGTGTGCATTCGGCTTGTAAGAACGTCCTTGCCTGCCGTTTGAGAGTCGTGATCGAGTCTCTCATTCCATTCACACATGATGAGCGCCAAGGTTCAGTATCCTGTACACACAAGATGGCGAAAACGAACCATGCCGTTGTGGATCGGGATCGCTTCCTTTTACAGTGACCAGATTACGTGGTTGCGGTGTACGACTTCGTCTGGCAGTGTGACGCGTACGAACTCAACGAGCTCTTCAGTCACAACACTCGCGAAATCTCCCCCTCCCCCCCCCCCCCCCCCCCCCCCCCCCCAAACCCCGCGTTACTTGAAAATGGAGCATTCTCGACCATAGCTTAGGAATATCATGGAGTGATTGGGGCAACAGGCGGCAGAAGATGGCTTAAACACACGGGAGATTCTGAGTGCCGCCAACGATTGATGCCGTGAGTAAACCCGCCAACTCGGAAAAACTTGCGAGATGAAATGGCCGACGCTGAAACGAAGATTCGGTAGTGGTGTGGCCCCAGAGCTCTGCCGCGGAAGTCAGAAGAAAGTCGGAGTAGCAGACAAGACAAGTCAGGCCAGCGAGTGAAACGCAGACGACAGGTTGTCCCAGATGCACCGCACCGCTTTGTTCAAATGGCAAAGGCTCAGTCGCACTTGCATGCAGCTCCATGGGCCAGCTCGCATACACTTCTATTCGTGTGTACCCAGCACTGTGATCCTTCCTGAGCGGTTCGCCAGTGGTCACGTTTATTTCTTCGACGCCTTCCTGTCAGCCCACCACGAGTTAACCAATCCATTTCGTTAGAGTTACCCCTCAACTGTCTATTCCGTACGAGAGTCTAAGAGCATGGAAAAGGGAACGAAGTTAGGCAACTTTGAAATGACACGTGCTTAGCTGCCGTTGAACAAGTATTCGCACTCGCAATAATTAGCTAATGAACGCAAAAGAAAGAGGAACCAATGTAGACAAAAGACAAAGCTTTATTTTTTTTTCATCATAAGCTCAGGAAGGCATTCTACACTAAAAGCGAAAGTCCATGTACTTAGAAAATGCAAAAATAAAAAAAAAATGTTGACAGCAAGAACCAATAGTACACTCGGCTCTTTTTTTTTTTTTTTCATGGTAGGTATTGTCTAAGGAAGAGATATAGCTGTCACACAGCGATATTCAGGCGACTGAGAAATCAAAACAGCAATGAAATGCATAAAATTAATCTACCTTAGTCAAATCCAACCTAACCTAAATAACGTCTTTTTAAAGTAACCAAATGAAAAAATAAAAGCCCCAGAAAATTATTATTAAAAAAAACATGCACCACTAGCCTCAAAGGCGAAAATGGACGCTCAGTCTCCTTCGACGCCAATTAAAACCCCATGGCGGGTGGATTGGTATGGACTCTGGTGTTTTTGTGCAAACCCGCTTCTGCTCACGATGAGCCGGACTGCACACGACGGTTAGTGGACAGCGCTATCTAAGCCAGCAATTTCGCATCGTACTTTTCATTCCGTGTCTCGGTTATACCTGGAACAGCACGCGCCTAGCACGCGACACAACGCAAGACAAACACACGAAAAGCCGGCCTCGAATCCCCGCAATTCCGCGGATCTGGACCTCTCAAAACAACGTCCTGACGAGTTCACCCGAGGAAGGAGCGAGAGAGATCATTTCTACGGTGACCGGGAGGCATGTTATTCCCTGTAAAGAGAACGAGCAGTTGCTGGTTTGCGAAACGTGCGATTCACACGCTCACGCGCGCGCAAACAAATGTCGACTCTTGTAATGCAGATTCAGCCGCTCAGTCCTGTGTGCCACGAACTCACAGGTCCAATAATTATGGATGCACGAGCTGATGCGGTTGCAGATGTCGAAGTTTGGACAGCGCCACGCAGCGTCCGACGCACATCGTGCGAATGACGTATTCCCCAGGAAAATCTGCCTATAGTGTTTGCTTTAGGTGTAACCTCGTTTCCAGATCACCGTGTATGAATAGGCTTAATCAATATCGTCGCAGTGCCGCGACTGAAAGACGGTGCCGAGAGAAACTACTCCACGCAGAGGGCAATGACCTTCCTGACTGTCAGTGACTATCAGTGACCAGCCACTCGACGATGGCGTAAGTATCGGGAGACTTTAGTTACACGCGAGCGCCGCTGGTTCTTCGACAAAATACAGAGTGGCACATCGCCATCTTAGAAACTGTCACGTCGCGATAAGCACTTGCATTCGCCCTCTTCGATATTCTGTTTTCTTTCTTCACGCGCAATGTGCTCACCAAGGTCTTCACTTTTTGCGAGCACGACATTGAGGTACGATCAGAAGCTCGTGCGATGTGCGCCATTAAGCGATATTTTGCAGGAAACTTGTTCTTAATAACGCGCGCGCTCTCTACCGGCAGAAGCGAGAATGGAATGCATGGAGTAAGCGGACTAGCGGACTATTGATGCTGTTACCAATTATTGGCGTGACAGAATGCATGGCTATGGACTTCAAACTACCAGGAGATATGTCTAAAACATGACCGGAGTTACTTTTGTTATCGTTGAAGTGGCATAAACGGTGTAGCAGAAGGCAAAACAGATCAACTGATAGCACCATCATTCCGACACTATATAGTAGTATGACCTGCGTCTGAATGAAGCACTTGCTCCTGGTCACTCTTCAAAAAAAAAAACTGCATTCCTCACTTTCTTCCTTGCAAATACTGTCATCCTATTCATTAGGAATTACTGCCTACGTCGAGAAGACTCAATATATACGTTTTTAGGTTGTCTTTTTTTTGTAATCAGCTCCGAGGCCGTATCTGGCGGGCACATAGACACAATGCGGGTTATCTTTATTTTATTTGTATATTTTTACACACTGCAGCCTCGTAGGATGTTACATGGCAATAGAGGACAGAAGAAACACAATCCATAAAAGCATCATCCCTCAAGTGCCACCAAGTCTGCTGTTTCTGCCAAAAGAACTGACAGAAAGCCCAACTTCAAAGGCTCTCGCTTTAAAATAAAAACCCAACAGAGCAATATATGCAGCTAACATAAACACTAAAATGGGGAGGAGCTCTAGCGGCCTCAGTTGCTCAAGGATATGCGTAAAAATGCCAAAAAGAAGGAAGGCAGAGGTGGTGCTGAAAAAAAAAAGAGGAAATTCGCCTGCCTCCACATTCGGCTTGAGTCTTTCGCGCGCTTATGGACACGGCCAATACTAAGAGACGATTACAGGCACAGTACGTGTGCACAGGGAAAGCGCGGCTATGCACGCACTCCACTGTTAACGGTCCCCTTTTCATGTCCCTGGCTCTAAATGTTCACTCTCCGATGACCACCATACAATGTTGCGTTCTTTCTAAAGCACAGCAAACATGTGCGTCGAAAACGAACTGCAGCACTCGCTGGCTTACGTCGTTAAAAAATTGCGGTGAGAACTGTAAGGAGCGTTGGTCGAGCTGTTCATATATGTTGTGCGCGTTTACTGAAACTGATGCCAATGTTTACGCGTTCCACGTTGCAGAAGAAACTTGTCAGTTGCTGTCTCCTTCCAAGGGTTGTAAAGCTGTCGCCTTCGATGTGTCGTCAACGCCTGTTACGTGTTTCCAGTTATGCTTCTTTGTTTTCTTCTACAATAACAACACCATATTTACGACCGTGACAACGTTGCTGAACTTGAACCAAGTTAATGGTTTGTTATTTAATAATAAATGTACACGATAACTGTTACATTGAGAACCACGTCGCTCGCAACGACGAGTACTTGGGCGACCTCTTACAACAACGTGTATGTTTATGCGTGATCGCGTGTGTACATTTGTTTTTTGCGTGGAATCGCGCCACTGGCATCCTCCTTGACCGTGATGCTCAGCGCCTACATTTCTCGCCGTAGTAATCGACACCGACATAAGAGTTGAGCAAAAACATTCAAAACGTTGAACACCGGTGCACGAGCGCGGCAGATAACTTCAACCAAAGGCGAAGCACCGATAGAAATTTGTTCAGTGGCGACACCTGGTGGTACGGATTACAAGCTTACCATGCAACGCTTTGCCAAATGCGCGGAAACGGTCGTCGCAACGGTCGCCAGATAGCGCCACAATTTGACAAACTCCCAGTTTTTTTTAACGTTTTTGACATATTTCACCGTGGTGGATAGGCCAGTTTCCTGTAATTTTTGCTCCGTCGTCACTCGGCCGCGTCAGCTTTCGAGTTCCGGCAGCAGGCACACGCTTATTCTAAGAGTGGCATTGCTTCAACCCGGGCATCTTTCGCCGCTGCCACCCGTCTTCAAGAACGACCGCGTACACGCATCGCAAGCAGTTGCCCCCCCCCCCAACTCTTCAGCTCATGTCTTGAGGCGCAGAACGAGCTTCAGCCAGGCCGCTACTCAAACCATGGATCTTTAATGTCCTCTGTCTTCTGTGTTCTACTCACCCAGTGTGTGTCGTCTGCCTATGACCGAGTGGAGAGAGTGTACTTACCCCACGTGATGGCTGAAATAAAAGGAGACAAAAACTTTGCCCCCATCAACCCACCTTTCTTCCCAAGTGCAATACAAAATGGTGTCTGGCTCGTTTTCTCTTCACACTCCATTTTTCTTTTCTTCCTTCAGGTATATCTAATTTATGCAGATCTGCATATTAAAACAAAAAGCCGTTGGTTTGCACCAAAATACCCAAGTAGGTGTTATTGAAAAGCTTTGCGGATGAACGCAGCCGTGAGGTGGATTAAGCGTTAATGATTTTGTCAGGCTGATCGGAAAGGCATAAAATGGCTCTTCTAGAAAGCAGTATGGAATAAGTTTTCAGGTGATCAGTTACCACTAAAGCACTGCAAAACTTAGCAACGACCCCAGTTATGCGAAGGCGTGGGCAACTTGGGTGAGCGTAAGACAGTAACTGCGCGAGTAGGCGAGAACATGAGAGAACGATACCACAGCACTGTGATACCGTCGGATAGCTTTAAAACTTGTCGAATATTTACCATACTAACTTCACCTGCAGCGAAAGCGTTTCAGTGGTGAATCTCGGACACCAGACAAGGCACCCATCCGAGAATCTAGACCAGAAGGGAGTACGACATCATCCCATGGGACCACATCCGAGCTCCTTCATGATAATGATGATAATAATAATAATAATAATAATAATAATAATAATAATAATAATAATAATAATAATAATAATAATAATAATAATAATTGGTTTTTGTGGAAACGAAATGGCGTAGTATCTGTCTATTATATCGGTGGACACGTGAACCGCACCGTAAGGGAAGTGATAAAGGAGGGAGTGAAAGAAGAAAGGAAGAAAGAGGTGCCGTAGTGGTGGGCTCCGGAATAATTTCGACCACCTGGGGATCTTTAACGTGCACTAACAACCCACACTGCACATTTTTTTTATTTTTTTTTTAATTGGTTTTGGGGAAAAGGAAATGGCGCAGTATCTGTCTCATATATCGTTGAGACACCTGAACCGCGCCGTAAGGGAAGGGATAAGGAAGGGAGTGAAAGAAGAAAGGAAGAAGGAGGTGCCGTAGTGGAGGGCTCCGGAATAATTTCGACCACCTGGGGATCTTTAACGTGCACTGACATCGCACAGCACACGGGCGCCTTAGCGTTTTTCCTCCATAAAAACGCAGCCGCCGCGGTCGGGCTCGAACCCGGGAACTCCGGATCAGTAGTCGAGCGCCCTAACCACTGAGCCACCGCGGCGGGGCTGCACATTCCCAGAAACGCAAAATGGCCACATGGTCCCGGTACAGTCGTTTCACTTTGGGACCCTCACCTGTATAGTTTACACGTTGTAGCAATTATGGATCGATTCAATAAACCTTGATTTGATTTTTTTTAAGTTTTTCTCCTAGTTCAGCTCCGCACTTCAAGTTCACTCCGCAGCATG